>NC_051402.1:24759648-24762148 GCF_015228065.2 Penaeus monodon | reverse complement strand
CTTACTTGCTGGGTGGGAGGGACAACACCCCTCCCCCCAGCATTACCATTCATCCGTGACGTTGCCAGAGGGTCATTCTGGGGGGAGGAGGACTGGCAAGGCCCACCTCCCCCGAGCCGCCCCATTACCCCAGGGTGGCTAGGGGGCAGGAGTTGGTACGAAGCCAGAGCGTGTCCACACACCGGTGGGCCATAACTCCGTACCTCTGGGGCCTCCTGCTGCTCCGAGATCCCCCACAGATTTAGCCTGGGACCGCAAGGTACCCAGTTACCCATGGGTGGCCACGAGGAGGCACTGCAGAAGTCTTAATGATGGAGAGGCTGTGACCTGGCAGGGAGACTTATGCGGAAGCTGCTCCCTTTTTCGCACTGGGCTAGCCAGGGGTGGAAGCTGCAAGCGAGAAGGCATGCAAGCACTTAACACTATCTAGGCTACCACACCATCGCTTCACATCACCATGCACGTGAAGCACCCACCCATATATATATATATATATATATATATATATATATATATATATATATATATATATATATAGATATATATATATATATATATAGATATATATATATATGAGCGACACGTGAGGTTGGGAACACTGCTATCGCCAGATGTGAGCAAGACGAGAGATGGACTATATATATATATATATATATATATATATATATATATATATATATATATATATATATATATATATATATATATATATATATATATATCTTCTTCTTTTAACGGTAGGTTCATGTCTGAGCCGCCGTGGTCACAGCATGATACTTAATTGTAGTTTTCATGTTGTGATGCTCTTGGAGTGAGTACGTGGTAGGGTCCCCAGTTCCTTTCCACGGAGAGTGCCGGTGTTACCTTTCTAGGTAATCATTCTCCCTATTTTATCCGGGCTTGGGACCAGCACTGACTTGGGCTTGGCTTGGCAATTTAGAGCGGTGGTTTGCCATTGCCTTCCGCCCTGTGTTTTTATCGAGTCACCATCTCTATTTACCCGGCACTGACTTGGGCTGGCTTGGCCACCCAGTGGCTAGGCAGGCAATCGAGGTGAAGTTCCTTGCCCAAGGGGAACAACGCGCCGGCCAGTGACTCGAACCCTCGAACTCATATTACCGTCGTGACAGCCTTGAGTCCGACGCTCTAACCATTCGGCCACCGCAGCCCCATATATATATATATATATATATATATATATATATATACATATATAATGTATATATGTATATAATATATATATATATATATAATATTATATATATATATATATATATATATATATATATATATATATATATATATATATATATATATATATATACATATATATATAATGTGTGTGTGTGTGTGTGTGTGTGTGTGTGTGTGTGTGTGTGTGTGTGTGTGTGTGTGTGTGTGTGTGTGTGTGTGTGTGTGTGTGTGTGTATAACGAGAGAGAGAGATGAAAGAGAAGAGAGAGAAAGAGAAAAAGAGAATAATTAAAAACCCGTTAAGCCAACATCGGCTTAATAAGTGACTGAATATTCATCCGCTCTCCTGTACATTTCCGGGTGACGAATTTGACGCTGATTTGACGCTGTATTTATTTTTCATTAACGGCTTTTTCTTCCCCCTCCTTCTCTCTCTCTCTCTCTCTCTCTCTCTCTCTCTCTCTCTCTCTCTCTCTCTCTCTCTCTCTCTCTCTCTGATAATAAAAAATAATGAACATTGATCATTATAATGATAACAACAAATATAATAATAAAAAAAATAATATTGATAATAATTGATAATTGATAATAATGATAATAGTAATAATGATAATGATAACGATACTAATGATTTTAATAGAAATAATAATAATGAAAAATAATGATAATGATAATAATGATAATAATTCTAAAGATAATATTAAGAAGAAAGGTAATAATAAGAACAATAAAAATAATAATTATCATAAGAACAATAATAATAATGATAGTACTAATACTGATGAAATGAGTAATAATAATGATAATGATGATGATAATGAAAAATATTTATAATAATAACAATGATAATAATAATAATAATAATAATAATAATAATAATAATAATAATAATAACAACAATAATAATAATAATAATAATATAAATGATAATAATAATAATAATAATAATAATAATGATGATGATGATGATGATGATGATACTAATATTTAAGATAATAATTCCGAAAAAATAATGTCGATAATGATAATAATAATAACAACAACAGCAAGAACAACAACAACAACAATAACAATAATAATGATAATAATAATGATAATAATTATATTAATAATAATGATAATAACAACAAATTATTATTATTATTATTATTATTATTAGTAGTAGTAGTAGTAGTAGTAGTAGTAATAGTAATAATAACAATGATAAATAATAACAGTAACAATAATAATGAAAGTAATACTGATACTACTACTAATAGCATAATAATAACAAAACAATAATTAATAATTTAAAAGAATAATAATAA
>NC_051402.1:24755465-24759548 GCF_015228065.2 Penaeus monodon | reverse complement strand
AAAAATAAAACAGAAGTTGTTGAGACAAGTTGCGATATTTACTGATTGTATTCATTTGGCCTTGTGATTCAGATGATAGCCGTCTTATCATCCGCAAAGATACTTCGTTGCCAAATAGAAGGAGCATCACCTTCATCAATCAGTTCGTTTGCCAAACTATATCTTTCTTCTCTCTGAGCAGCTGAAACTATCAGAGTCCTCGTTGCAGCGATTATGGCATAAGTTGGGGCACTGATCCGAACTGATAAAGCAGTTAGTCAGCATGTCACTTGCTAATCAACACACAGCAATACCGAGCAGTATTATATCCTGATTTCCCTGTTAATCGGGTTATTTTCTGAAGGATAGTCTGAGCATCATTCAAGTTGTTAGACTCGATAGATGACATTTCAAGGCAAACGATTATGTGTATGGCTAACAGCAATTAGGTTACAAGCAGAAATGTACAACCTTCCTAACAATGTACCTATCAGAGCTCTCTCCTTCCTCTCCCTCTCTCGCTTTCTCTCTTTCCCACTTTTCTCCTTCTCTTCAAACAAAAACCCCGAATACGCGCAACATAGACTTTAAATGATTCACTGAATTTCCTAAAGCCAGGGTCTGCACTGAATAATAAATGGTGACCGAGAGTAAGGTCACACAAGATGACCCGTGGTGTATCTCATTATCTCATTGTACCTTCCCTGGCATCACAATATATTTGGATAAAAGACAACATGCAAATGAATAAATAAAAGAAAGACTCACATTCATATGTTTCTTCACACACACACGCACACGTGTTTGTGTGTGTGTGTATATGTATATATATATAATATATATATATATAATATAAATATATATATATATATATATATATATATATACATATATATAATAACAATAATAATATATACACATACGTATATAAAATACATATAGATATACATATGTATATACACACACACACACACACACACACACACACATACACACACACACGCATATATATATATATATATATATATATATATCTATATATATATATATATATATATATATATATATATATATATATATATATATATTATATACGCGTGTGATAATAATAATAATATATATATACATACGTATATAAATACATATATATATAAATATGTATATACACACGCACACACACACACACACACACATACACACACACACGCATATATATATATATATATATATATATATATATATATATATATATATATATAATATATATAATATATTTATATATATATATGTAAATATTTATGTAAATATTATATATATATTTATATATATATATGTAAATATATATGTAAAATATAAATATATATATATATATATATATATATATATATATATATATATATATATATATATATATATATATATGCGTGTGTGTGTGTATGTGTGTGTGTGTGTGTGTGTGTGTGTGTATATACATATTTATATATATATGTATTTATATACGTATGTATATATATATATATTATTATTATCACACGCGTTATATATATATACATATATATATATATATATATATATATATATATATATATATATATATATATATATATATATATATATATATATATATGCGTGTGTGTGTGTATGTGTGTGTGTGTGTGTGTGTGTGTGTGGTGTATATACATATTTATATATATATGTATTTATATACGTATGTATATATATTATTATTATTATATATATAGTATGTATAATATATAATATATGTATATATATAACATATGTGTATATATATATATATATATATATATATATATATATATATATATATATATATATATATATATATATATACATATACACACACACACAAACACGTGTGCGTGTGTGTGTGAAGAAACATATGAATGTGAGTCTTTCTTTTATTTATTCATTTGCATGTTGTCTTTTATCCAAATATATTGTGATGCCAGGGAAGGTACAATGAGATAATGAGATACACCACGGGTCATCTTGTGTGACCTTACTCTCGGTCACTATTTATTATTCAGTGCAGACCCTGGCTTTAGGAAATTCAGTGAATCATTTAAAGTCTATGTTGCGCGTATTCGGGGGTTTTGTTTGAAGAGAAAGGAAGAAAAGTGGGAAAAGAGAGAAAGCGAGAGAGGGAGAGGAAGGGAGAGAGCTCTGATAGGTACATTGTTAGGAAGGTTGTACATTTCTGCTTGTAACCTAATTGCTGTTAGCCATACACATAATCGTTTGCCTTGAAATGTCATCTATCGAGTCTAACAACTTGAATGATGCTCAGACTATCCTTCAGAAAATAACCCGATTAACAGGGAAATCAGGATATAATACTGCTCGGTATTGCTGTGTGTTGATTAGCAAGTGACATGCTGACTAACTGCTTTATCAGTTCGGATCAGTGCCCCAACTTATGCCATAATCGCTGCAACGAGGACTCTGATAGTTTCAGCTGCTCAGAGAGAAGAAAGATATAGTTTGGCAAACGAACTGATTGATGAAGGTGATGCTCCTTCTATTTGGCAACGAAGTATCTTTGCGGATGATAAGACGGCTATCATCTGAATCACAAGGCCAAATGAATACAATCAGTAAATATCGCAACTTGTCTCAACAAGTGACTTCTGTTTCATGTTTTGCCATTCCTGAAAGAATTGACAGTGACTGGAAGGAACATCTTGGTCAATGTGGTTACGGAAAAAAACGTGGTGGACCTCTAACAACTTGAAGAAACGTACACAAGTTTGCCAAATCAAAGGTACAAGGCGAACACCTTCAGGAAGAAAAGCAAAGTTAACTCTAAAAGAGGTGAGCATCTTAAAGCCTCGGAAACACACACTTCCACTACCAAGGGAAAAGTCTATCAGTCTTTCAGTCAGGAGAAAGAGAATCACTTCCCTAGAGTCAACAGCAACTCCAAAAAGGCGGAAGCCAGCTTGTCATGTGGAAAACGTGACATTTGTTACCACACTTGGCACTACAAGGGCACTGCAAGCGGAAAGGCCACTCAGCAGACAGACATGAGAAACGGGGGCAACTAATTACTGACCGTTAGTAAAAGAGCTCAGAAGCTTTATTAGTGTATTTCAGAACCATCTGCCGTCATTTTCATTTCAAACTCCTCGGCTTCTTGGACGTCCACCAGTCTAAGAACCTATTACTATCCACCGTATCTGGAGAGCAGTAATCCGACAGGATTTTTTCCAAATCAAGTAACATAAAGATCCTATCATATATATATATATATATATATATATATATATATATATATATATATATATATATATATATATATATATATGATAGGATCTTTATGTTACTTGATTTGGAAAAAATCCTGTCGGATTACTGCTCTCCAGATACGGTGGATAGTAATAGGTTCTTAGACTGGTGGATATATATATATATATATATATATGTGTGTGTGTGTGTGTGTGTGTGTGTGTGTGTGTGTGTGTGTGTGTGTGTGTGTGTGTGTGTGTGTGTGTGTGTGTATTTTTTTTTTCTTTAACAAACATTGATCTTACCTACGGCTTTATAAAACTGAAACACCCCAGATGTACAACGCAATATAAACTTTCCACAGTGTGCACGCCTTAACAGGATAGGCCGACAAGGGGCAGGCGTTGCTGCTGTTTCAAGAAATCTTTGCAGATACCGAAACAGATGTTGATATGCCTGAAAACCTTTTCAAATGTGTTTTAAGGCCTGCTTACACAGTACTGATGCTGCCCTCTTTGCATGGAATAGACCTCAGTGACAAGCTGTGGTCATAAATTTGCTAGTGTATAATCATGATGAACTTCTTGTATAGCACTCATATAAACACTTAATATTAGCTGAGGATCTGAATCAGTACTTGATCCAAAGGTCCTTTGCTTAATTTTTAAATATTTGTAACTCATGTTGATTTCCCTACCCACGTTTCAGGATCTTCTCTGGTCCTAGTTGTATCAGAGCTCTCAAAACACAAGGTCGTCTACTAGGATTTTTCGGATCCTCTGATCATCAGGTTGTCCTCACAGACTTGAAGTGAATTGCTGGGCGATCAGAAGATAGCACAGTTTGACTCTGGGACCA
>NC_051402.1:24747965-24750465 GCF_015228065.2 Penaeus monodon | reverse complement strand
CCATGTTTCTTCATCCTCTTTCTTTTCAATATCAGTATAATAATAATAATAATAATAATAATAATAATAATAATAATAATAATAATAATAATAATAATAATAATAATTATTCTTTTAATTATTATTATTTTTATTATTATTATTATTATTATTATTATTTTGTTGTTGTTGTTGTTATCATCATCAGCATCATCATCATTATCATTAGTAGTAGTAGTAGTATCATTATCATAATTATTCTTGTTATTTTACCGCTGTTATCATCATTATCATTATCATTATTATTTGATATTATTATTGTTATTATTTTTATTATCATTATTACCATTCTCAATATTCTCATTAGTTATTATGACTGTTATTACCATACTTATTATTATCATTATTATTATTATTATCAAGATCACTGTCATCATCATTACTTCTATTATCATCATCATTATTCCCATTATCATTATTCTAACGTATTATCATCCATATTGTTATGATTAACATCATTATCATCATTATTTTGATTTATTTTACTATCACTCTTGTCACTAGTCATCATTGCCTCGACTTGTCTTTGTTTCAGAAATTTCATTGTATTCCTTTGCTTTTCCTCCTCCCGCTCCTCCTCCGCTCTTCTGATAAGCCTCCGCTTATTTTGACAAAAATTCTTCCTAGCCATCATTCTTTGAGTGTGTGTGTGTGTGTGTGTGTGTGTGTGGTGTGTGTGTGTGTGTGTGTGTGTGTGTGTGTGTGTGTGTGGGTGTGGGTGTGGGTGTGGGTGTATGTGTATGCATGTGTATTCGTAGATGTCAGTTTTACCTCTTGTTGCCTCTACATAGTAAGGACTAACTCTCCCACTCGATCTCACGCTAACTCTACTTCACCTCTCACCTCGCCTCCACGAGTCTTCCGTGATCAGGTTCAATTGTTGCTCTCAGTCGCTTGTTGACTCTCCACGAGGGGTCGCTTAGCGTCTTTGTGTCACTCTGTGATATGAATTAACTCTCCCAGTCGATCTCATGTTAACACTACGGGACTGACTATACGTTCAAGAGACTCCGCGTGATAATATCTGATTCGTTTCTCTTGATCACTCCATGGATTCTCAGTGTCTATCAGAATCTCCGTGAAGGGATTGAAACTCTTCGTCACAGTCTCATGGCAACCATCCTCTCCCTCGGCGCTTGTAAGATTCTCCATGATGCGCATTAACTCTTTCGATGCCATGCTCACTGCCCGCGATTTGGCATCCGTGAAACTCTTCTTAGTAGCCCTTACTACCCCCACGATCTCTTAGCGACTCTCCACGAACTACCTCTAGGCATCTATAAGACTCTCCATGCTAGGAATGAACTCTCAAGATCGAGCTGACTCTCCACACCTCGTGGCTTCCTCACGCTCTGTGATCAATAGCTTGAAAAGAGACGAAGCACAACAGAGCAACATGTGACTGGCAAAGCAGGGACCGTTTCCTATCTCTCCCTTCTGCCTCTTTTTTATCTCTTCTTCTATTTTTCTCTTTATTTGCCCATCTGTCTGTGTGCCTGTCTGTCTGGCTGTATCTGTGTCTATTTATGTCTGCATTTATAAATATTTCTGTCTGTATATCTAATTCTGTTTGTATCGAGACTAACATCTATCTGTATCTCTCTCTCTCTCTCTCTCTCTCTCTCTCTCTCTCTCTCTCTCTCTCTATATATATATATATATATATATATATATATATATATATATATATATATATACATATATATATATATATATATATATATATATATATATATATATATATCTATATATATATATATATAATCTGTTAGCAACATCTCTCTCTCTCTCTCTCTCTCTCTCTCATCCTCTCATCTCTCTCTCTCTCTCTCTCTCTCTCTTCTCTCTCTCTCTCTCTCTCTCTCTCTCTCTCTCTCTCCCTCTCTCTCTCTCTCCCTCTCTCTCCCTCCCTCTCTCTCCCTCCCTCTCTCTCCCTCCTCTCTCTCTCTCTCTCTCTCCTCTCTCTCTCTCTCTCTCTCTGTCTGTCTCTCTATAGCATATACATAAGTATCAGTGGTAGCACATACATAAGTACCAGTGGACCACGTGGCTGTTTACCACGTGGCTCCAAGTCCCAAAGAGGAACCTTTCACTCAGCGAGGGCGTAGATGACGAAGTTATCTGATCTCGCTTGACCCGTTAGTTCGTGACCAGCACCCGACGTGGAAAGGTCGGCCTAGCCCTCCCCCCGCCCGGGCAGGCTTGCCTGACACGTGAGCCACGTTACCCCCAGACATCGTCTCGTGTGTTCCAATACTATGTGTTAACTCTTGTCAATAAAGAGTCACGCCGTTTAACAACTATAACTACTCTGTTCACCATTATACTAAGGATCATAGCCTTTTACACTCTTTCGCTTAGTGTTTTGCCTCTCTTTTATTGTCTCTCGTTTATGCTTCTCTTTATTCTGTTGTATTTTCGTACGTTTCGATTCGTTATCGGCTTCTTATCTTATTCATTT
>NC_051402.1:24739559-24747865 GCF_015228065.2 Penaeus monodon | reverse complement strand
TTTTTTAAATTTTTCCTTGGTACAGGAAAACGACCCCGTTGAGAGGGACAAAGACGAAAACCCAGAATCTTGCTGAGGGGGTTGCGGCCTTTTCCCTACCAAAGCCAAAGGACTGAATTTCCTTGGGGCTACTTGCAGAACGTTTGACCATACTCGAAGTATGGAATGAACTACACAAAAAATAAATCAAAAAGAAAAATGGAGAAATAAAACCCTGTATACCGGTACAAAAGTATGAAAAGTGGGGGGGGGGCCTGCAAACCCCTTTTCCTTTAAATTTAAGCAAGGCTGTGTTCCTCTGTGCCCCAACACTTACATGAACAAAGTCAATGTGGAGAACAAAAGGCATATTGCGTCACGATCTTGACTCTTTTATATTTCTTTCTAAATCCCTGAATCTCGGTAGAAAATTTTTAATGCATTCAACTGTGGGCGAAGCCCTTTGGGTTTTTAAGTGGTCAAAGACAAGAACCAGGTTTTTTGGAGCCCTGTTAGGATAACCTGTTCATCGGTATTGCTTGCGGCGATGCCCCGAATTTTATATACCTTGGTAGGTAGTCAACCGGGCTGTCAGACCGGAATCGAAGATGGATTACCCTGCGCGGGTGCCATAACTAGCCAACAAGAGAATTTGAAGATCTGATACTGCCAGTTTTTGCTTAGGGAAAAAAACCTAATTTTTTCTTGGCTTTGGAGTCATTTTTTGAGCTTTTTCAACACTTGTTGCACCAGATCACGGGACATGACAAGATCATGTGTCCAACCGGGTTACACCGAAAAACTGGCAGAGGTTTGAAAACTGACAATCCAGGACTGCCCTTTTCCTCAGAAAATCCGGTTTTATGAGGCCCCGGGACGCCCGGGAAAATCGGGCTTGGGTAGATTGACCAGATCTGTCGCGAGGAGAGAGTGTGCCGAGAGGCTTCCTGGTGGTGGCCACGAAGAACCCCGGGGTTGGAACAAAGGGGTGGATCGGCTATGCGCTCTCATCGGTGTTAGCGCCGATTGACTGATAATGATGAAATTATATTTATAGATGGAAACGATATTGAAAATTAAAAACAGGGCAATGTTTAAAAAGGTATAAATGAGAAAAATATCTTTACATCAAGAGAGCTTTACCCCGGGTTTCGTTTATATCTTTTCAGAATAATACCTCATTCTAAAAAAAAATTCAGGGTAAAATTATATATTATAATATATTATATTATTATCTAATAAAATTTTATATATTTTTTATATTTTATGTCACACATATTGCGAAAACCTGACGATGTGACCTCCACTCTTTTCTTAAATTGTTGCCGTGATCTTGAATAGTTTGAATCTCCCCGTGCTGTTTTGATTTTTCCCTCGGATGTATACTGCACCATATTTTTCTTTTTTTTGTTAGTCCCCAGAAGGTCGTGCTTAAAAACATACCGGGCGGGGTTTAACTCCGTCTACGAAAAAATTCAGTTCACCGGGGAAGATATCAAAATTCCCTTTTCCCTTTGACACTCTGACCTCGGGGACGATCCCCAATTTTTCTCTAAAAATAAAAAAATTACTCCCCCCCAGCAACGAAAAAAATGGGTGTTGTAAGGCTTTTTCTTAAAGGCACGGGATCTGCCCCCAAATTTCCCCCCCCCTTTAGGATGGGGTTGCCTAAAAAATAAATTTTTTCTGAACTGGACTGGAAGGAAGAGTGTCCTGGAAGCGAACAACAAAAAAGAAAATTTATAGCAGCAGCTACATCGCGACGGAAAAAAATGTCAGCACACATGGGCAATTTAAACTACCCAAAGGGTCGGGCAAAAATTATGCGGATAACAGTGGGAGGTCACAGCGTAGGGTTTCGTCACTCATGTCTGATATTTATATCTTGAAAATTTCTTTATTATTTTTTTTGACAAAAAAAAAAACCCCCAATGATAAAATACATTCTTTATTGGGAAAAATTTCCCTTTTTAACATTTGTAAACATATAGGGTTTCCCCAAAACATGATATAAATAATATAAAATCAAAAATGATAAAATAAGTTAGAAAGGGATTCCGATCGTTTCGGATTTAAAGTGCGTGTATGTATTTTTTTAATATTTTGTTGCAATTTACCCCCCCTTTTGTTTTTTTGTTATTAGTAGTAGTATTGTTTTTAAATATTATTATTATTGTTTATTAAAATTCTTTTACTATTATTACAGCTATTAACTTTTTTATAATTAGTTTTTTTTGTTGTTGTTGTTTTTATTTTTATTGTTAAATAGTATTGTTTTGTTTGATATCATTATTATCATTTTTTTTTATTCAATTTTTTTCTTATATTACTTTTTTTTCTTTTTGTTGTCATTGTTACCTATGCCATTGTGGGCTCCTTCGCTTGTAAAGAGAAATATACCATACAATTTATTTGTTATTGCCATTATCATGTGATGGTTGTGCGTGTTGGGGTCCAAATGTGTATGTGCACGCTTTAATACATGTGTACAAAACAGTACACACCAAAACATAGGTAACCTTTTGGTCTGTTAATTGGTTAAAGGTCAAAAAGGGGGTAAGACCAACTGTGGGGAACCTGAGGGAAAGTTGCTTGGAAAGGAGCAGTTTTAGGTGTGGGAGTAACAGCTGAGGGGCGGGTTTGGTTTTTTTGGTGGGATGTAATGTCTGTCTGTCTCCCCTTCGCTCACAAGTGACTTTTTTATCAGGTTAATACAGAAGGCAGACACGGGGAAAACGATGGCGCGGAATGACTCCCCTTTCGTGATCCGAGGTGGTGTCCTTTTCGACATGGCATGGGCCCCGGACACCGGCTGCTTCCGGTAGATATGTGGGGTTTTCATAGGAGTGGGGTTTGAATTATAATGAAGGGTAGTGCTGATGTGTAATTGTAGATATTGTTAGTGTATAATTGACCTTACATAAACAATAAAAAACCATACACACAAACAAACGCAGACACAAACAAACAGACATACGCCCCCCTTCTAAATACTTTACACCGCCTCCTTTTTCCCTTCCCCCTTTCCCCGGGAGAAAAAGGCAATAGACGTCTCCAAGGCATCATAAAGGAGTACCGGGCGCGCTCGTGTTGGCCGTCTAATTTGGGGTGGAATTAGAGAAACAATCCCCAAACCTATAGTTGGCAGAGGGGTGGGGGAGCAGGGCGGGGAGGGGGAAGGGGGATGTTGGGGGAAAGGGGAAAAAATGAGGGAAAAGGGGGGGGGGTGGGAAATGGGAAAGGGGGGAAAGGGGGCAAGGGGAGAGGAGAGGGGGGGAAAAGGGAGAGGGAAAGGGATTGGGGGGGGGGGGAGGTGGGGGGGAAAAATGGGAGGTGGTTGCAAACTAAAGTGGTGGAAGTATGCAGGGTGGGGCGGGGGATAGGGGGATGGAGGGGAAGAGGGGAATATTTTTTGATCGTTTATCCCTCTGAATAAAAGCTTGCCAAATTTTACCAAAATTCCCAAAATATTAAAATTATTTAAAATTATATTTAAAATTTAAAATATTTATAAAATTTTACTATTTGATTTTTTAAATTATCTTTTTTTCATTATTATTATTATTTTTTATTATTATTATTTTATTATTATTATTTTATTATTATTTTTATTATTGTTATTACTTATATTTTATTATATTTTATTATTATATTTTCATCATTATTATTTTGAATATTTCTATTATTATTATCCTATTATCATTTATTTTTTATTCTTGTTATCATTTTTGTATTACTGTCATTATTCTTCCATTTTCATTTTTTAAACATAAATTTCTTGTTATTTTTTATTTTTATAGTATTATTATAATCTTTATTTAAAAATAAAACAAAAGTTTTATTTTTATTATTTTTTATTATTATTTTTTTATTTATTATTTATTATTATTTTACATTTATTTTTTATTATTATTATTATTATTTTTATTATTATTATTATTATTATTTTTATTATTTTTATAATTATTTTTATTATTATTTTCATCATTATTTCTTGATTTTATTATTATATTATTATTATTTCTATCACAATCATTATCATTATTTTCATCATTTATTATTAATATTTTTTTTTCTTCTTTTTTTTCTTTTTTTTATTATTTTTTTTTTTTTACTTTCATTATTATTTTATTTTTATTAATAATTTTTTATTATTATTTTCATTATGATTTTATTATTATTATTATTATTTTTTATTATTATTATTTTATATTATTTATTATTATTATTATTATATCATTATATCTATTTATTATTTTTATTATATTATTTTATTTTTATTATTATTATATTATTTTTATTTTATTATTATTTTTATTTTATTATTATTATTTTATCTAATTATTTCTTTTTTTTATCTTGTTATATTTTTATATCATCTAAACTTTTATCATCATGATAAAAATTACAAATAATAATAAAGATAATAATAATAATATGATAATAATAATATAATAAAATAATAAAAAATAATAATAAAATAATAATAATATAATAATAATAAAAATAATACAAAATAATAATCAATATAATAATAATAATTAATAATAATAATAATAATAATAATAAAAATAAATAATCTAATAATAATAATTTTAATAATATAAAAATAATAATAATATAATAATAATAAATAATAAAAAAAATAAAATAAAAAAAATAAAATAAATAATAAAAATAATAATAAAAAAAATAAAAAAAACAATAACAATAATAATTAAAAAAAAATTTTTTTTTTTTTATCTTTTTTCAAAATTTTTTATAAACTTTAGATTATATAAAATTTGAAAAGAAAAAAAAAAAAAAATTTTTTTTTATTTTTATTTTGTTTGTTATTATTATTATTTTTATTATATTATTTTTATTATTATTATTATTTTACTATTATTTTTATTTTATTATTATTTTATTATTATTATTATTATTATTATTATTATTATTATTATTATTATTATTATTATTATTATTATTATCATTATCATTATTGTTATTATTATTATTATTATTATTATTATTATTATTATTATTATTATTATTATTATTATTATTATTATTATTATTATTATTATTTTCGTTACATTTTATCATGATGATGAAGATTAGAATGATATAATAATGATAACGAAGATAATAATAAAGATAATAATTATGATAATAATAATAATAATAATAATAATAATAATAATAATAATAATAATAATAATAATAATAATAATAATAGAAATATTATTAATAATAATAAAATAATAATGATAATGATAATAAAAAAAAAAATAATAATAATAATGATAAAAAAAGAAGAAAAAAATACTATTAATAATAAAATGATGATAATAATGATAATGATTGTGATAGTAATAATAATAATAATAATAATAAAATCAAGCAATAATGATGACAATAATAATAATAATAATTATAACAATAATAATAATAATAATAATAATAATAGTAATAATAATAATAATAATAATAATAATAATAATATAATAATAATAATAATAATAATAATAATAATAATAATAATAATGGCAAGAATAATGACAGTAATACTAACAATGATAACAAGAATAACAATAATATTGATAATAGTGATAATAATAATAGTAATATTCATAATAATAATGATGATAATAATAATAATAATAATAATGATAAAAAGATAATTATAATAATAATCATAATAGTAATAATATTATTAAATAATGTTAATATTAATAATAATATTAAATAATGTTAATATTAATAGTAATGTTGCGTAATAAGTGGTCAAGCTTATTATTTCTAGAGGGATAAATCGATCAATAAAATATTCCCCTCTTCCCTCCATCTCCCTTATCCTCCGTCTCCCCTGCACCTACTTTCTCTACCTCCTTTAGTTTGCATACCCATTCTCTCCCATCTTTTCCCCTTTCCTCCATCTCTCCCCTCCCCCCAATCCCCTCTCCTCTCTCCCCTTTTCCCCTATCTCTCTCCTCTCCCCCTTGCCCCCATGTCTCCCCTCTCCCATTTCCCCACTCCTCCCCACCCTTTCCCTCATCTTTTCCCCCTTCCCCCAACTATCCTCTCCTTCTCCCCTCTCTCGTCCCTGCTCTCGCCACCCCCTCTGCCAACTATCACGGATTCGGGACTTGTTTCTCTAATTCCATCGCCAATTAGACGGCCGGAACAGCGAGCGCGCCAGGTACATCCTTGATGATGCCTTGGGATGTCACGTCATATTGCCTTTATCTCCGGGAAAGGCGAGAAGGTCAAGAGGAGGCTGTGTAAAAGTATTTAGAGAGGTGGGCGTATGTCTGTTTGTTTGTGTCTGCGTTTGTTTGTGTGTATGTGTATTTATGTGTTTATGTAAGGCTCATATTATCACACCTAACAATATCTACATATTACACATTCAGCACTACACATTCATTATCAATTCACACACATCTCCTATGAACACGCACATATCTACCGGGAAGCAGCCGGTGTCCGGCCGATGCCAATGTCGAAACGGACACCAGGCCTCGGATCACGAAGGGCAGTCATTCCGCGCCATCGTTTCCTCGTTGTCTCGCCTCTCTGTATTAACCTGTATAAAAAAGTCACTTGTGAGCGACAGGCAGACAGACAGACTATAACATCCCACCAGACAGAAACTCTGCCCGTCAGCTGTATACTCCCTACACCAATAAAACTGCTGCTCCTTCCAAGCAACTTGCGCTCAGGTTCCTCACAGTTGGTCTCTACCTTTGTCTGACCTTCAACCAATTAACAGACCGCAAATCGGCTTACCTATAGTTTGTGTGTGTGTACTGTTTCGTACACATGTATTAATGCGTGCACATACACATTTGGCTTACCCACAGACACGCACACACACACTCACATGATAATGGCAATAACAAATAAATTGTATGGTACATTTCGTCTTGACAAGCGAAAGGAGCCACACATGATGACATAGGTAACAATGACAACAAAATGATAATAGTAATGATAATGAAAATATTAGCAATAAAAAATAATGATAATAATGATAATCATAACAATAACAATACTATTAACAATAATGATAATAACAACAACAACAAAAATAAACGTAATTATAATAAAGTTAATAGCTGTAATAATAGTAATAGAATTAATAATAACAATAATAATAATATTAACAACAATACTACTACTAATAACAAAAACAACAAAATGGGGTGATAATTGGCAACAATAATATTAAAGAAATACATACACGCACTTTAAATTCCGAATCGATCGGAATCCCTTTTCTAACTCTATTATTATCATTTTCTGATTGTTATTATTTTTATTATTATCTCTGTTGCTGAACCGTAGTCATGTTGACAAATGTATAAAAGGTATGAATGTCTTCCCAATACAAGAGATGTATTTGATCAGTTGGGATTATTATATTTTGTCAGAAATAATACATCAAAGAAATTACAGAGTATATATATATCAGACATGAGCTGACGAAACACCTGACGACTGTGACCTCCCACTCGTTATCCGCATAATTGCTGCCGCGACCTTGGATAGTTTGAATCTGCCCGATGCTGTGTTGACATTATTTTCCGTCGCGATGTATGCTGCTGCTATAAATTTTCTTTTTTGTTTGTTCAGTCTTCCATGGACTACTTCTTCCTTCCAGTCCAGTTCATGAAAGAATTGATTATATAGGCAACCTCATCCTCAAGAAATTCAGGGCTGCAGATCCTCAGTGCTCTGAAGAAGAAGCCAATTACAACACCAGATTTTGTTCTGTTGCTGTGGGCGGATGTAATTATTTTTATTTGTAGAGAAACTTGGGTCATCGTCACCCGATGGATCAGAGTGTCAAGGAAAGGTAATTTCTGATCCTCTTCCTCCTCGGTGAACTGAATTTTTTCGTAGACGGAGTTAAGCCGCGCCAGTGTATGTTGTAAGCACGACCTTCTGGGGACTGAACAAACAAAAAAGAAAAATTATGGTAGCAGTATACATCGCGATGGAGAATGTCAACACAGCATCGGGCAGATTCAAACTATTCAAGATCACGGCAACAATTATAAGAACAATGAGTGGAGGTCACAGTCGTCAGGTGTTTCGTCAACTCATGTGTGACATATATATATATATATATATATATATATATATATATATATATATATATATATATATATATATATATATATATATATACCCTGTAATTTTTTTGAGAATGAGGTATGTATTTCTGAAGAAGATATAATCGAAACCGGTGTAATGCATCTCTTGTATTGTAAAGATATTCATTCTCATTCATACCTTTTAATCATTGCCACTGTTGAATTATCAATATCGTTACCATC
>NC_051402.1:24730601-24731959 GCF_015228065.2 Penaeus monodon | reverse complement strand
TTTTATATATATATATTTTATATATATATATAAGAGAGAGGGGAAAAGAAAGAGAGAGAGAGAGAGAGAGAGAGAGAGAGAGAAAGAAGAGAGGAAAAATATATTATTGTTATATTATTATTTATAAAATATTTTTAAATATATATATATATATATATAAAATATATATAATATATATTTATATTATATATGAGCGCACGTGGGTTGGGGAACATGCTATCGCCAGAGTGAGCAGACGAAGATGGATATTTATATATATATTTATTTTATATAATATATATTATATATATTATTATTATATATTATATTATATTATATTATTTTCTTTTTTTAACGGTGGGTTCATGTCTGAGCCGCCGGGGTCACAGCATGATACTTAATTGTAGTTTTCATGTTTATGCTTTTGGGTGAGACGGGGGTAGGGTCCCAGTTCCTTTCCCGGAGAGTGCCGGTTTACCTTTCTAGGTAATCATTCCCCATTTTACCCGGGCTTGGGCCCAGCATGACTTGGGCGGGTTGGGGCCCCCCAGGGGTGGGTAGGCAACGGATAAAGTTCCTTGCCCAAGGGGAAACGCGCGGTCGGTGACTCAACCCCGAACTCAGATTGCGTCGTGACAGTGTTGGCCGATGCTCTAACCTTTCGGCCACCGCGGCCTGGCGATCATGGGGCTTCCATGTTTTTTTCTTGGCAATTTAAGCGGGGGTTTTCCTTTTGCCTTCCGCCCTGTGTTTTTTATCGAGTCACCTCTCTATTTACCCGGCACTGACTTGGGCTGGTTTGGCCACCCATGGCTAGGCAGGCAATCGGGGTGAATTCCTTGCCCAAGGGGAAAAAACGCCCCGGCCATGACTCGAACCCTCGAACTCATTTTTACCGTCGTAAACCCCTTTTAGTCCGACGCTCTAACCATTCGGCCCCCGCACCCCCCATAAAATATATATTTTAAAATTTTAAAATATATTATTATATATATTAATATATATATTTATTATATTTTAATAATAGTATATATGTATATATGTTATATGTATATATATATTTATAATATATTCATATATATATATTTATATAATATATTATATTAAAATAATTATATATAATGTGTGTTGTGTGTTGTGTGTGTGTGCGTGTGTGGTGTGTGTGTGTTGTATAACGAGAAAAGGAAAAAAGAGGAGGAGAAAGAGAAAAAGGAATAAAAAAAAACCCTTAAAAAACATGGGTTTAATAGTGACGAATATTCACCGCTCTCCTGTACTTTTCCGGGTGACGAATTTGGGCGCTGATTTGACGCTGTATTTTTTTTCATTAACGGCTTTTTTTCCCCCTCCCCCCTCTTCCTTCTCTCTCTCTCCTCTCT
>NC_051402.1:24725601-24728101 GCF_015228065.2 Penaeus monodon | reverse complement strand
GAGCGCTGTCCACAAGCATTCTTTTTTCAACGTGTTGTCCTAGACTGTCTTTCGGAAACGCGCTGCAGATTTTCGAGTATTTTCCTCGGATTGGGACAAAGGGAAAAGAGACAGACAACCCCCTGTCCCTTCCCAAGCTCGCGCGGGGTCCTCGCGTAGTCCTCGAGTGACAGGTTTAAAGGCAACCGTCGTTGTGGGCTGAAGTGTGGCCACCTTGTCCCGATATGACCGGGCACCTCGGCTCAAACTGGACCAAACCAGTGGGTACTACAAGAAGGATCGTGCGCGTGTGGATGAAGGTAAGGGACTCAAGTTTCAGAATTTGTTTTGACATCGTGGACTTCATGGATAACTGGCTCGGCGTGGACATTCTCCATTTAGCTGCGTCGTTGACTTCCGTTGCGACACGCCGAGCTTTCGTTCCGGGAAGGGGTGCCGTCGCGTTCAACGACAACGGTGAACTTCGAAGGGTACGGCGGCGAGGCCCTGGGCGTCTCGTGCAGCTAGAGCAACGCGCCGGACCCTGAGCTCCACTTGCCCTCGAAGGACATCCCGCGCTACTGCGTTGCCGTCAGCAGAGCCGGGCATCTCTAACACTAGGCCTCCCCGCTACGTACCAGGTGCTTATGCCGGGAATGCCTCGTGACGCCGGCGTTCAAAACGAAAGGCGCCTCCCAGACCACGCTGTCGGGAGTCCACGCCCTTCGCTTCGACGTCAGGTTCTATTCTTTTTCACGCCCCAGGTCACATTTCGAAGATGAAATGAAGGAAAAAGGGAGAAGGAAAAGAAGGAAAAACGTGTAGTTGCATTTTCTCACCAATGTTCAGGATTTTTTTTTTTTCGAAGTGTTATGAATGATTTTGACCTTTATTTTTTGGGAAAACATTCGTTTTATGAATCAACCTCCACTATAAGAATGATGAATTGAAATCACCATAGATGTAAATTCCAAGAAGGTCAACGTTGTCCAAAGCAAATCATGATATAGAAGAAGAAGAAAAGAAAGAAAACAACGGGAGAAAACGTCTTTTCACTAACTTCTTCCCTTGGCTTAGGAATTGCTTATTTTATTATTTTTGATTTTGAAAATAGAAAAAGAGAGAAAAAAATATGCATAAATACATAGTCTGTGCGATTTCTACGTGGGTCGATAATGCCATACGGATGAAATCATGGATAAATGATGTATAGATATGTAAAACTTGAAAATGCAAGTAAAATAAAGAAAACAAAAATCACTGCAGTTGGCACTAATATAGATTGATAGACTGTTATTCATAAACATTGGAGATATAAAACAGCTCTCACCTTATGAAATATAATTGGTTAAGGAATCAAACAACGCGTAGTGTTAAAATTTATCACATAAAAATAATCATCATTTACTTGAGTGTCACAAACAGGTTAGTAACCGTAGAGTAATAGATAGAGATGATTAACATATCCATCCAAATTGACTACTTGTTCTTTTAAAGTTTGTCCGTAGCTAGCATCGTTGCTTTTGCTGGCGCCACGCTGTCTGGCGTCGCTAGCTGCCGCTGGCTATGAATTTCGCTTGGATAGTCACTTTCGGGGGGCCGCGGTGGCCGAATGGTTAGAGCGTCGGACTCAAGACTGTCACGACGGCAATCTGAGTTCGAGGGTTCGAGTCACCAGCCGGCGCGTTGTTTCCCTTGGGCAAGGAACTTCACCTCGATTGCCTGCCTAGCCACTGGGTGGCCAAGCCAGCTCAAGTCAATGCCGGGTAAATAGAGATGGTGACTCGATAAAAACACCGGGCGGAAGGCAATGGCAAACCACCGCTCTAAATTGCTAAGAAAAAATCATGGAAGCCCATGATCCTCAAGCCCGCGGTGGCCGAATGGTTAGAGCGTCGGACTCAAGACTGTCACGACGGCAATCTGAATTCGAGGGTTCGAGTCACCGACCGCCGCATTGTTCCCTTGGGCAAGGAACTTCACCTTAATTGCCTACCTAGCCACTGGGTGGCCAAGCCAGCCCAAGTCAAGTGCTGGTCCCAAGCCCGGATAAATAGAGAGAATGATTACCTAAAAGGTACCACCGGCACTCTCCGTGGAAAGGAATTGGGGACCCTACCACGTACTCACTCCAAGAGCATCACAACATGAAAACTACAATTAAGTATCATGCTGTGACCACGGCGGCTCAGACATGAACCTACCGTTAAAAGAAGAAGTCACTTTCGGACTATACGGATATACAGTAATTCGCATTTCTTTGAATGAATGCGGTTGAATATTTTATATGGCAAGGTTTTATGTTCTAAATCAAATGTTGGATAAATATGCAAAGAGAATAGGAGAGACAGATATATAGTTAGATAGGTAGAGAGACAGATGCTAAAATACTAAAATGACGGTTTGCGAAAAGCGATTCGACGAAATTCCGAAGAGAAAACTGTACGAAATCTACTTTTCAACAACTTTTCCCTTTTCATTATTTTCTTAGCTACTACTCCTTTTATAATCAACGTTATTA
>NC_051402.1:24713101-24715601 GCF_015228065.2 Penaeus monodon | reverse complement strand
GAAAATTTAGGGGTGCAAACCTCGTGCTCTGAAGGAAGCCAATTACAACACCCAATTTTTTTCTGTCGTGGGCGGGTTAATTTTTTTTATTTTTAGAGAAACTTGGGTCATCGTCACCCGTGGATCGGTGTCCCAAAGGAAAAGGGAATTTCTGATCCTCTTCTCCCCGGGACTGAAATTTTTTCGTAACGGAGTTTAAACCCCGCCAGTGTATGTTGTAACCGACCCTTTGGGGGTGAACAAAAAAAAAAGAAAAATATGTAGCAGTATACATCGCGACGGAGAATGTCACACAATCGGGGGATTCAAATATTTAAATCACGGCAACAATTATAAGAAAAAATGAGTGAGGTCCAGTCGTCGTGTTTTGTCAACCCCATTTGCATATAATATATTAATAATATATATATATATATATATATATATATATAATTATTAAAATATAATATAAATATTATATATATATTATTATAATATATACATATATATATATATATAATATATATATATATATATATAATATTATATAATAATATATATATATATATATATATATATTTATACATATATAATATTATATATATATTTATAAATATAATATATATATATTATTACTCTGTAATTTTTTTTAGAATGAGGTATGTATTTTTAAAAAGATTAAAACGAAAAAGGGTAATGCATCTCTTGTATTGTAAAAATATTCTTCTCATTCTACCTTTTAAACATTGCCACTGTTTAATTACAATATGTTACCCCATTTTTAAATATTATTATTTTCATCATTATCAGTCAAACAAAGGGAGCTAACACCACGGACGCATAGCCCCCATCCCCCTTCGCTTCCAAACCCCGAGGGTTCTTCGGGCCGCCCCAGGCAAGCCCCTCGCACTCTCTCTCCTCGCACGATCTGTCAAAACTACCCAAGCCGAAATTTCCTAGGTCGTCCCCGGGCCTCATCAAACCAGGATTTTCTGGGAAAAAGTGGGAGTCCTGGATTTTGCATTTAAAAAAGCTCTCTGCCAGTTTTACGGTGTAAACCGTCCGTTGGAACATGATCTTGTCAAATGACCCCGTGATCTGGTGCAACACGTGTTTTTCAAAAAGCATCAAAACTGACTCCAAAAACACAAAATAATATTAGGTTTTGCTTCCATAAACAAAAATGGCAGTATCAGTATCTTTAAAATTTTCTTTTTTTGGGTTTTTTCATGCACCTGCTGCCAGGCTAATCCATCTTCTGACTTCCTGGTCTGACAGCCCAGAGTCATGGACTACACTACCAAGGTATATAAACTTCGGTGCACTCGCCGCAAGCATATACCGACTGAAAAGGTTATCCTAACAGGACCCCAAAATCCTGGTTCTTGGTCTTTGACCACTTAAACCCAAGGTCTTCGCCTCACAGTTGAATGCATTAAAAGTTGCTACCAGAGATTCCAGGGATTCAGAAAGAACATCATAAGAAGAGTCAAGATCAGTGACTGCAATATTGCCTTGTGTTGCTCCACATTGACTTTGGACAGTAGTTCTACCCATTATCCAGTTCATGTAAGTGTTGGTGCACAGAAGAACACAGCCTTGCTTAAATTAACAGGAAAGGAGTTTGGCAGGCCCCCACCACACTTTACAGTACTTCCAGTACCGGTATACAGGCGAGTATCTCTTATTTTGCTTTTGATTTTCCGCAGCTCCCGATTGTACTAATGACAACAATAATAGTACTGATAACAAAATGATAATAATCTTGATGATGAATTATGATATAAAAGAAAAAAATAATGCCAAGCATTTATTTGTAATAATGAAAAAATGCATAAGGAAAATAAGGACAGCAATAACAATAAAGACGCTAACATCACTATAACGAGCACCAATTACTATAATTAGTAAAAAATAAATATGTATCTAATAATGATAAGAACGATGACAATTACTATTGTTGTAATTGGTCCAGAGAACAAAAATGATAATAAGATTATGCTTTTTCTGCCAATGACTCTAATGATATCAGCAGCATCAGTGATGGAAATGACTTCTAATTACTGACGAACTTCATATCTATGCATTATGAAAACGATTTTTTTTTCATTGCCATTATTTTAGATTTAACAACACTTATTAATGCTATGATTACAGTTGATAAGCTCATCTTGTTTTCTGAAGTTGTCACGGTCCTAACCCCCCCCCTCCTTCCCCTTTCTTGCCTCGTCATCCTTTTTTCCTCGTCCTCCCATCTCTCCCCTCCCTCATCTTTCTCTTTCTCTCTCGTCTCTCTTTCTTTGTCTTTCTCCCACTCCCCACCTCTCTCTTCGTCACATTCTCTCCTTTTGCTTCTCCCTCATCACTTTCCCCTCCCCCATCTTTTCTCCCTTCTCCCTTCTCCCTCTGCCTCCCAACCCGCTCTCCTCATTACTCCCCCTCTCCCTCCCCCTCCTTCATTCATTTCTCCCCATCCCCCTCTCCCTCCCTCCCCCTTCATTCATTTCTCCCCCTCCCCCTC
>NC_051402.1:24695601-24708101 GCF_015228065.2 Penaeus monodon | reverse complement strand
CAAAAACACGAACATACACAAAAAGGAGGAAGAAAGTAAGCGTCATAACAAACTAACAAAAAAACCAGGAAGTGCGAATAAGCTTCAGCATACCACGACTTTCCTTCAGTTTTCCCTTTTCTTTTTCAAACGTCCCTGACATCCATTTCCTCCGGAACAATAACGCATAACCCTTCTAGCCCTTTGACATTTTGTGTTTATTTCCATGCGAGCACAATATTTCCGGCTCATTCGCCCACTAAATTACGATAGATATTGGAATTGTTAACGTTTTTGGGGATTTTCATCTGGCCCAATGGCGGGGCAATATTAATATTCATCTCCCCTCTATATATCCGTGGGTTTCGTTATTCTAATTCTTTTTCCTTCTGGCCTTGCCAGTTCATGCACACGCGCGCACCGTGCAAAAGCAATCACGCACACTCAATATGCATAGAAACACACAACATAACCTATACTCCAAGCCCCACACACACTCGTGTGCCTAATGTGCACACACAAAGCACACACACACACACAAGCACACCACACAAAACCCCACACACCCAAAAACACACACACCACACACACAACACACACACACACACACACACACACACACACACCACACACCACACCACATACACACAAACAACACACCCCCAACCACACACACACATACCCCACAAACACCCCACAAAACACACACACACACAACACACACACACACACACACACAAACACAAACACACACACATACACACACACACAAACACAACAACACACCACACACACACAATATATATATATATAGATATATATATATATATATATTTTTATATATATATATAATATATATACATATATTATATATATATAATATATATATATATATATATATATATATATATATATATATATATATATATATTATATTTTATATTATATATTTATATTTTTTATCTATATTATCATATATTTATATATATATTATATATATATTATATATATATTTTATTTATATTATATAATATTAAAATATATATTTATTATTTATTATATATTATATATATATTATCATATAAAATATATATATATATTCTATTATATATATATTACACCACACACACACACATACCACTCTCCACGCACAAACACACCCCACCACACACACACACACACACACACACACACAACCACACACACACAACACACACCAAAACACACACAAACCCACACACAACACACACACACACACACATATTATATAATTATATATATATATAATATATATATATATATATAATATATATATATATATATATAATATATATATATATATATATGATTATATTATGTATATATGTGTACACATACACACACACACACACACCCACACACACACACACAACACCACACACACCACACACACACACATATTTATATATATATTTTATATATTATATATATATATATTATATATATATATATATATATACATATATATATATATAATATATATATATATATTATATATATATATTATATATATATATTTTATATACATATATATTATATATATATATATAATATATATATATATATATATATATATATATATATATATATATATATATATATATATATTATTGGGGGCCGCGGTGGCCGAAAAGGATAGAGCGTCGGACTCAAGACTGTCACGACGGCAATCTGAGTTCGAGGGGTTTGAGTCACCGACCGCCGCGTTTTTTTCCCTTAGGCAAGGAACTTCACCTCGATTGCCTGCCTACCCCTGGGGGACCAGTCAGCCCAATCAGTGCCGGTAAATAGAGATGGTGACTCGAAAAAAAAAAAAAAAAAAAAAAAAAAAAAAAAAAACACCGGGGGGAAGGCCAATGGCAAACCACCCGCGCTAAATTGCCAAGAAAATAATGGGAAACACATGATTGTCAGGGCCGCGGTGGTCGAAAGGTAAAGCGTCGGACTCAAGTCTGTCACAACGGCAATCTGAGTTCGAGGGTTCGAGTCACCGACCGCCGCGTTGTTTCCCTTGGGCAAGGAACTTCACCCCGATTGCCCCCTAGCCCTGGGTGGCCAAGCCAGCCCAAATCAAATGCTGGTCCCAGCCCGGATAAAATAGAGAGAATGATTACCTAAAAAGGTCCACCGGCACTCTCCGTGGAAAGGAACTGAGGACCCTACCACGTACTCACTCCAAGAGCATCACAACGTGAAAACTGCAATTGAGTATCATGCTGTGACCACGGCGGCTCAGACATGAACCTACCGTTAAATGATGATATATATATATAATATAATATATATAATATATAATATATATATATATATATATCGGGCCCCTCTCAATTCATTACTGAGAGGTTTTATGGCAGTGCCACCCTTGCCTGATTGGATGCCCTTCCTAATCAACCGCGGTTTGTGCCACGGCGGTGACTTCCCCTACGACACATGCGCTCGACTTCTCAAGGCGATATGTCGTTTTTCTAGGAGGGCAATCGAGGTGAAGTTCATTGCCCAAGGGAACAACGCGCCGACCGGTGACTCGAACCCTCGAACTCAGATTGCCGTCGTGACAGCCTTGAGTCCGATGCTCTAACCGCTCGGCCACCACGGCCACATTTTCTTTTCTTATTAGACCTAATGGCCTCCGAGGCCAGCGACCGGCGAGGGGTATCTGCAGGAATTCCGTGCCCCGCCATTCGCCTCCGAGTGGTGGAGGTGAATCGCAGTTCGAGTGTTCATCTCGAAGTAGCCCCCCACTTCCACTCCGGCCTGGACAACAAGGGACCCGAGTTTAACATCCTCATGGAGATAGTTCTTTTTCTCGCCATGAAATCGGGTTTGGACCAGCAGTCGGAACGCGGGCATGCCACACACCGACCGCCATGGTGACTCGAACCCGCGACCTAGAATTCGCAGAATCCCAGATTGCGAGGCGAGTACTCTATCCACTCGGCCATGGCGACCGTATATAATTATATAATATATATTATATATATATATATATATATATATATATATATATAATATTATTATATATATATAATATATTATATATATTATATATATATATTATATTATATATATATATAAAATATAGATGGACAGATAGATAGTTAGACAGACAGACAGACAGACAGACAGACAGACAGACAGACAGACAGACAGAGACAGACGATAGATTGGTTGACAGACAGATAGGTAGATAGATAAATGTATCTATACATATGCACACTCACAGACAGAGGGATGGATAGTTATGTTGAGAGATCAATATAAATACAATTAAACATCACAACATTAGGGAAATTATGAAAAAGTAAAGATAAAAATAAAACAGAAAGCATCACCATTACCATCCTCCTCCTCCAAATCATTTCGAGTAAAACCTGCATATTTATTCGCAACTCCTTTTTCATTTGTTTCAAAACAATGATTCAACCCCGTCCGGAAACAATGGGCTTTGATTTGAAACAGCCAGACTGACATTCCACAGTAGACTTTGAAGCTTTATTCATTACTGCGATGGAAACCGTGTTATATGACTGGCTAGTCCCTTTTCTTCCTTTTTTATCCTTTTAAAGTCTTTGTATCTGTTTATTTGTCGGGGTTTGACATTTACTGGTGTTGTTGTTCCTATTGTTCGTGTTTTTAGTATCGTTATATGCTTATTTTCATAGATATTTTGTTGCTATTAATATTGCTGCTATTGTTATTAGTATCGTAATTATCATTTCGGTATTACTATCCTTAGATTTACTGTTACTGGCAATGATGATTAGCAGTCCTATTATTAATTCATTATTAATGCCATTAACACTATCATCATCTTTATTATCACTGTTATTTTTACCGTTGTTATTATTAAGACAGCGATTATGGTGAAGACGATAATGATGATGATAATGAGGACGATGGAGATGAAGATGAAGATGACAGTGATGATGACGATGAGGATAATGGTGAAGATAGTGTGGTGATAACTATCCTATCTTCTTTACCTGTGTTAGTACCTGCATTTTTACTCTTCTCTACTCATATGCTTTTAATTTCGCGTTCTTAAAAATCTGGAGCAAGTCTTTCGCTGAAAATTCGCGGCACAATCTTCGCCAAAACTTCCAGTCTCGGTTGTTGTTTTTTTTCTTAATGATTTTTTTCTTCTTCGTCTCACGTGAAAGTTACCAGTCATTATTCATGTTGTTAAGAGCAGATCCGAACGAACTTCAAAGCCGTTGTGAGTTGCAACTAAGTGGTTGTATGTTGCCAGGAAGGAAGAAAAGAGAGGGAGAGAGAGAGAGAGAGAGAGAGAGAGAGAGAGAGAGGAGAGAGAGAGAGGGAGGGAAGGAGAGAGAGAGGAGAGAGAGAGGAGAGAGAGGGAGGGAAGGAGAGAGGAGAGAGAGAGAGAGGGGAGGAGAGGGGGAGGAGAGAGAGAAGAGAGAGAAAGAGAGAGAGAGAGGAGGAGGAGGAGAGATGGGCAGAGAGAGAGGAGAGAGAGAGAGACGAGAGAGAGAGAGAGAGAGAATAAGAGAAGAGAGAGGAGAGAGAGAGAAAAAAAGAGAGACGAGAAAAGAGAGGAGAGGACAGAGGAGAGAGAGAGAAGAGAGAGAGAGAGAGAGGGAAAAGAGAAGGAGAGAGAGAGAGAAGAGAAGAGAGAGAGAGGAAAAAAAAGAAAAAACAAAAAGAAAAAAAGGAAGAAAAAGAAAAGAAGAGAAAAAAAGAAAAAAAGAGGAAGAGAAAAAAAAAAAAAAGAAGAAGATTAAAAGGAAAAGAAGGAAAGAAAAAAAGAAGAGAGGGAAAAAAAAAAGAGGGAAAAAAAGGGGAAGAGGAGAGAAAAAGGGAAAGGGGAAAAAAGGGGGACCGAGAGAGAGAAAAGAGAGAGAGAGAGGAGAGAGAGATCAAAGTAAAAGAAAAAAACACTTTTTTCCTTAAATTAAAAGGGGTTCTTCTTTTACATGATGTAACATCGTCCCGAATACGGGAATAATTTAAAAACAATATAAATAAAAAGGGCCAGGAGAGAATAAAAAAAAATAAATAGAATAAGATGTTAAACATTAAAAAAGAAGGGGTTACAGGCTTTGCATTGTATTTAAAACCCCTTGATGTCTTTGAAAATTTTAAAAAAGGATGTTTTTTAATTTTTTTTTGAAAGTAAGCAGGTGGGGGTTCTAATTTTTTAGGGAAATGTTGTTCCAGATTTCGGGTCCTGGGGTTTTGCTTTTTTCCCTTGACCCTTTTTCCTTTTGTAGATTTTTACTGTAGAGAGTTAATCTTTTGGTTTTGGGATGTCTTTTTTGTTCCCAAATTTGTTTGTAGAGGTTTAACCCAATGAGGATAGTCCCCCTTTTATAAATTTATAATTGGATACATGTATAAAAATTAAAAATTTTTTTGTTGAATTTTTAGCCTTTCCCTTTTTTTTAAGTGGGGGGTTATTTTTGGTCATGTTTATTTAGGGTTGCCTATTGCCACTTTTCCCCCGGGGCAAAGTTTTTTTTAGTTTTTGGTTTTTGTATTTGAGTTTTTTTGGGGTTAACCTAATGGGGGGAACAATAGTTTATAATACTGAGTGAAAGGGACGAAAAAAACAAAAATTTCTGGGGTCTCAGTGGGGATTTTTTTTTTTAGTGAGTTAGGTATTTTCAGCTTTGCCTTTTACTTTTTTTTTGAATGTTGCCCAATGTGTGTCTCAAAAAGTCTTTACTTTTCTATGTGTACTCCTAAAATTTTTAAACGGGAAGGTTTTTTAATTTGATAGCCTTCAAATTCTATGGTTGTGTTTAAAGGGTTTTTGGGCCCTTGTTTTCCCCCGACTCCTATAAAAAATGCTTTGATTTTTGTCAGGTTTTAATTTTGGAGGCATTTTTGCTTCTGTAAAGAGTATTTTGGGGTTTTTCTTATAAATTTCATTTAGAGTGCTTACAGGGCAGCTTTGAAAAAAAACTGAGATTTCATGGGCCCATTTTTGGACCAGGAGGCAGTTTTTTAAAAATGGTTGAAAAGATTTTATAAAATAATAGTGAACAAGATGGGGCCCTAATAGGGAAAGGCCTTGTGGGATCTAAAAAGAAAATTGGTTTTTATTTTGAATTTTATTACAAATTTTTGAGTTTGGGTTCTTGGGGATAGAAACTTCTAAAACCAATATTTGTAAATTTCCCATGATTTTCATTTTTTTTTAAAAAGGGGATATCATGGCTGACACGAAAGGGTTTTTGAAGACCCACAATGTGAGAGATTTTTGATTTTTTCCTATTTTATCATAAATAGGTTTGTGTTTTTTAATAAGGTTGTGTCAGTGGAAACTTATTCTAAAAAAAGGTTGCTTTTTCGGAAAAAAGGGGTGTTTGATTCTAAAAAGGGTTGATTTTGATTTGCAACAATTTTTCGGGCATTTAGATATTATGGGAGAAAATTTTTATAGGACAATAATGTTCAAATTAAACTCCCTCCCCTTTTTTGGGAAGGGGGTTATGATCCCATGTTTCCACAGTGAGGGAAAAATACCGGTGATATAGATGTGATAATGCCCATTTAAAAATAAAATAAAAATTGCGGGTAAGCTTTCTTTGATGACGAAAAGCAATTTTTATCCACTCCTACAGCATCTTTTCACGTAAATGTTTTTTTGGGAAAGGGATGTTTTTTCCCCAATCCTATTGGTTTGTGGTTGAAAGCATTTGTTGAAAAACCTTTGTCCTGGTTGTGTTTTGGGGGGCCAAGGAAGAGCTGCGTTCATAGGGGGTCTCCCGAATTTGAAAAGTAGTGTTTAGATTTTTCTTACTACTTATGGAACTAGGGACTGCCTGTGTGGGGTTTTTTTTGGGCATTAACTTTTTAATTGATTTCCGGGTTTCTTTGGTGTCGTGTTTACAGAATGAATTTTCTAAAAAATACATGTTTTTTGATGAGTGGTTTTAATTTTTTTTAACATTTCTCATTTTTTGTTTATACTCAGAGTAAGGGCGATGCGGTTCTATTTTTTTTGAGAAATTTGTGAGTGTTGTTTCGGTCATGTATAGCTCTTTGATGTCCTCATTTATCCATGGGGGGGGGACGCAAACCCCTTTTTTGGGTTTTAAAGGGGGGCGTGATCTATACTGTTTTTCCGTACTTCGAGAGAAGGGTTTACTTGTCTGTTAACGTCATCTTTTGAAAAAAAATCTCAAAGAGGGTCGACTGGTGGCACAAAATTTTTTTGAAAAAGTAAAGGGGGGGGTCGTTTTTTTTCGGCCCGGGGGAATTTATGATGGGGGTTGTCGCTTGGGTCTCTTTATATTTTTTTCATAGTAATAGTTCGGGTCGGAAATTTTGAAAAGGGGAAAAATTTCGCTATACGAATGAGGTCAGTTTCTGTTTGATATATGACGTTTAGCACGGATGAGGTGGTTCTGTGATCTGGTGGTTTTATTTATGAGTTTTTTTAATTTTGTTTTTCCGGACCCCAGCTATTTGCTTTTGGGTTTGTTCAGGTCATCTTTTAAAGGGCCCAAGATAAAAAAAAGGTTTTCTTTTCCCTAAACATTTCCTAAAAACATTTTTGGGGTAGTAAAATGATTCAGTTGTGAAGGAGGGTGTCTTAGACGCCCCCAATAATGAAGGGGGGGAAACATATTCCCTTTGTACAGCCACCCAAATGTCCTCTACAGCTGTATTATTTGCAGCTGTGGTGGGTTTTTTTGTTTTAAAAAGGTGCCCCTTTACTTATATGCTTTATTTCCTCCACCCCCCCCCCGCATCAATCAAAAAAACATTAAAAATTTTGAATGTTAATAAAATTTACTTGACATTTCTTTAGGAGCCATGTTTCACTAACCCAAAGGGGATGTCGATTTGTTCCGTGATCATCTTTTCGTTTTCTTAAAAGGGCCCAAGGAGAGATGCGTTTTGTATGTTCAAATTTTGAGGGGAGAGCTTTGATGCCCCCTTGGGTCTTGGACTGGTGCCCCGGGGGCTTTCAAAAAGCGGGCGCCTCTTGATATGTTTTGGGGTTTAAAAATACTTACTTTTTTGGGGAAAAACAAAATGAATCTGTAAAACAGTTCTGGGTGTATACCTTTGCCCGATAGTCAAGTGAAACTAGAATAATATTGAGCGTCATGCCCGTCTATATGATTTGCATTTGATATGTTTTCAAATTCTTGGGGTAAGGAAGTCTTCTATGTCTTTTCCTCGGTATCAGGGTGACAATAGAATTGTAGATACCATCCCGGGGGACGTTCAACCCCTTGTAGGGGGTTTTGGGGGTTTTTGGCTTTCCCTCCCCGTGTCTTTTTTCCTTTTCGGGGGAGGAAAAAAAAACCCGCCTTTCCTGTCTTTTGTTTGTTGCGCTTTGGTCGTTCTGGTTTTTGAAAAGGGACCGTGGCACTTGTGGTGGTGAGGGGATTTAGTGGGGGGGGAGGGACTCCAGGAAATTGGTGATGTTTGCGCCCCCCAACGGGCGGTTGGTGGAAGTTTTTTTTCTTTGTTTTCCTCTTGCTGTTCTTAATTTTAAATTCCCCTGGTTTTAAATTGCGTCGAGCCTCCCTTCTCATCCGGGGAAAAACCGACCCCTCAGCTTTGTTGGGGAAGGTTGGGCGGGGGTCCCGGGGCGGGTCCCGGGGCGAGGGGGGGGGGCTGGCAGCAAGGTGTGGGTCGGCTGGGGGGGGCGGGTGGAGGGGGGGGGGAAAGGGGGGTGTGGGTACAGGCTTTAGAGGTTTGTATGGGGGGGGGGTTGGGAGGTCAGGGTTTCTGGGGGTGGGGGTTATAAGGACACATCCCCTCTCACAGGGGGAGGGGAGCGAAAGGGAAAGGGTTCGTAGGAAAATGGTCGGGGGGAAAGGGAGGGGAGGGAGGGGGGGTTTGGAGGGGGGGGGAATCTGTGGAGTGATGCTTCCTCCCGCTTTCCCTGCTTCGGGAGTGGGCCTTATTTTGGGGCCGAGCAATTTGTTGATGGTAGACTGGGGTTACAAAACTTTCCCAATCAGCAAGTCTATTTTGTTTTCTATGTATTTTTGATTGATCAAAGCGGGTTTTCTTTGGGTGTTTGGGGTTCCCTTGGGACTTGGGGTTTTTTGGAAAAAAAATTTCCAAAAAGGGGGTGGTTTTTTTTGGTTTGGGCCCAAAGCTGTAGTTGGAAGGGTTTGTTGTTGTCTTTGCGAACCCCTAATTTGTTATTTTTAAACGATCCATTGTAGCACGGGGACCATTGTCATTTTTTAGGGGCAGGTGTGGTTTTCTTGGTTTTTAGATTCCGATATGTGTAAAATGATGTTATGAGCCGGTTTAATTTTTTTCAGGGTAGTAGTTTCCTTTAAATATGGTCGCAAAAGGGCCCATCCTTCCCATCCTCCTTTGTTCCCAATAAAAAAGAGGATGGTTTTTCGGGCACTTTTTGTTAATTGCCTTTTGGATAGGGTGTTTAACCCCCTTTTACCCTGGCGGGGGGGGCACCCTTGACCCCGGCTTTTTCGAGGGGGGGGCCCATTATCAGGGGGGGGGGGCCCAGTTTTGGCCCGCGCTGCGTGGGGCCCGTTCCCTTGGGGGGAGGCCCGTTACCCGGGGAGGGGGCAGGGTACCCGGGCCAAGGGTCCCGTTCACTCTGGGGAAGAGAGCTCGAGCTAGCTCCCCGGGGAGGCCCCGGGGAACCCCCTGGTGGGCCCCCGTGACCCGGGGGGGGGTAAATCAGATTGCCCTTGGGCTTTTCTGGGGGGCCCTGGGGAAAGGATGGTTTGCTGAGCTGTTTGCGGCGGCGGAGGGAAAGGGAAAAACACGTCCGTTTGCTACGGCGGCCCAAAATCAGAGAGAGTGGGGTGGAGAGAGAGAGAGAAAGAGAGAAGAGGCAGAGAGGGGAAGAGGAGAGGGAAAAGAGAGAGAGAGAGGAGAGAGGAGGAGGGAGAGAGAGAGAGGGAGAGAGAGAGAGGGAAAAGGGGGGAAGGGGGAAAGAGAGAGAGGAAGGGGGAAAAGAGAAGGGAAAAAGAGAGAGAGGAGAGAAGAAAAGAGGGGAGAGGGGAGGAAGGGGAGAGAGAGAGGGAAGGAGAGAGAGGAAGAGAGAGGGGGGGGAGGAAGAGAGAGAGACAGAGAGGAAAGAGGGGAGAGAGAAGAGAGGAGAGAGGAAAAGAGGGGGAGTTTAGAGAGGAGAGAGAGGAGAGAGAGAGAGAGAGGGGGAGGGAGAGAGGGGAGAGGGAGAGAGGAGAGAGGGAGAAGGGGAGAGACAAAAGAGGGAGAGAGAGGGGAGGGAAAAAAGAGAGAGAGGGAAGAGGAAGGGGATGAGAGAGAGAGAGAGAGAGAGGGGAGGGAGAGAGGGGGAGAGAGAGAGAGAGAGAGAGAGAGAAGGGGAGAGAGGGGAGGGAGAGAGAGAGGGAAAAGGGGACAGAGAGAGAAAAGAGGAGAAAAGAAAAGAAAATGAGAGAAAAGAGAGAGAGACCCCCCGAGGGGAGGAGAGAGAGAGAAGGAGGAGGAGAGGAGGGGAAGAGAGGGAGGAGGAGAGGAGAGTGAGTGGGGGGGAGAGAGAGAGAGAGTGAGAGAGAGAGAGGAGAGAGAGGAAAGAAAAGAGAGGAAGAGAGAGGGGAGAGAGAGACAGAAGGGGAAAGAGGGGAGAGAAAAGAAGAGAGAGAAAAGAGGAGAGAGAGAGTGGAACGGGCCGAAGAGGAGCCAACAAAGAGATGCTTCGTACCATCGTATAAATGCTAGGAAATGTCAGCAAGTCCCCAGGAGTGCAAACACCGGGGTTTTTAAATTAACAAACATCAGAGAAAGGGGGGGGTTTTTTTTTTTTTTCCCCCCCCTTTAAAATTGACTTTAAAAGCACCAGAAACACCAAAGGGAAAGGGAAAAGAATAAGATAAGAACGATAACGAATCGAAAAAAAACGAAAAAAACAAAAGAATAAAAAGAAGCATAAAAGAGGAGACAAAAAAAAACCCCAAAAACTAAGCGGAAAAAGGTAAAAGGTTTTGATCCTTAGTATAATGGTGAACAGGGGTAAATTATAGGGGGGTTTTAAAAGGCCCCTGACTCTTATTGGGCAAGAGTTAAAAACATAGTATTTTGGGAAAAAACGGGACGGGTGTCTGGGGTTAAAGGTTTTGGGTCACGTTTCAGGAAAACCCTTCCCGGGGGGGGGAGGGCTAGGCCGACCTTTCCACTCGGGTGCTGGTCACCCAACTAAAAGGGTCAAGCGAGATCAGATAAATTCGTCATCTACGCCCCCCGCTGAGTTTAAAGGGTTTCCCCTTTTGGGGAAAGGGGCCCCTGGTAAAAAAGCCCCCGTGGTTTCCACTGGTACTTATGTAGTGCTACCCCTGTACTTATGTATAGCTAGAGAGAGGGGAGATTGGGGAGAAAAGAGAGAGAGGAGGAGGAGCGAAAAGAGAAGAGAGAAGAAAGGAGGAGAGGGAGGAGAGAGAGGGAGAGAGAGGGAGGGGAAGGGGGGAGGGAGGGAGGGGAGAGAGGGAGGAGAGAGAGAGGTTGGGAGAGAGAGAGGAGAGGGGAGAGGAGAGAGGGGAGGGAGGAGAGAGAAGAGAAGAGAGGGGGAGAGAGGAGAGAGAGGGGAGGGGGGGGGGAGAGAGAGAGAGGGGGAAGGGGAGAGAGAGAGAGAGAGAGAGAGGGGGAAGGGGAGGGAGAGGAGAGATGCTGTACAGATATTTTTATATAATAAAATATAAATAATATAATTTTATATAATTTTATATATAGTATATATAATATATAAAATATATATATATATATTTTATTATATTTTAGAGAGAGAGAGGAGAGTGAGAGAGAGGGGGGAGAGAGAGAGAGAGAGAGAGAACAGATAGATGTTAGTTTTTTGATTTTCAAAAGAATTAGAAAAAAGACAGAAAAATTTTTAAATGCAGACAAAATAGACCCCAGATACAGCCCGAAAGACAGGCAAGGAAAAGATGGGCAAATAAAGAGAAAAAAGAAGAAAAGATAAAAAGAGGCAGAAGGGAGAGATAGGGAAAAGGTTTCCCTTTCTTTGCCCCTTTACATGTTGGTTGTTTTGCTTCGTCTCTTTTTAACTAGGGGGCCAGGCGTGAGGAAGCCACGAGGGGTGGAAAAATCAGCTCGAAACTTGAGAGTTCCCTTTCCCAGAAGGGGGGAGTCTTTTAGATGCCTAGAGGGAGTTTGTTTGGGAGTCGTAAGAGATCGTTTGGGGGGAGTAAGGGTACTAAGAAGAGTTTCACGGATGCCAAATCGCGGGCAGTGAGCATGGCAAAACGAAAGAGGGTTTAAAGGCATCATGGAGAATTTAAAACGCCGAGGGGAGGATGGTTCCCATGAGACTGTGCAAAAGATTTTTCAACCCCTTCACGGAGACTGTAGACATGAGAACCATGGAGTGATCAAGAGAAACAAACGATTTTATCACGGGGAGTCCTTAACTTTATGTCACCCCGTGTGTTAAAGAGATCGATGGGAGATTAAATTCTTTAACAGAGTGACACAAAGACGCTAGCGCCCCCTCTGGGGGTAAAAAAAAGCGACTGAGAGCAAAAATTGCCCTGATACGG
>NC_051402.1:24663101-24670601 GCF_015228065.2 Penaeus monodon | reverse complement strand
ATAAAAATAATGATAAAAATAATAATAATTTAATTAATATAATAATAAAATAATAATAATTTAAAAATATAATAAAAATAATAATAATAATTAATAATAATGATAATAATAAAATAATAATAAAAAATAATAATATAATAAAAATAATATAAAAATAAAAATATATGGTAGTAAGGGTAAAAATAATGGTAATAGTAATAATAATAATATCAATAATAATAATGATAATAACAATAATGATCATTATAATGATATAAATGATCGCAATAAAGGGAAAAAGATTGAAAATAAACAATCAATAATGAAATGTAAAGATATAATAAAAAATAATAAAAAATAGTAATAATGTTAAAATGTTAAAATTAAAGATAAAAAGGATTTAAAAACAACAAACAAAAATAATAATATTGATAATAATAATAATAATAATAAAAATAATAATAATAATAATAAAATGATAATAATAAAATAAAATAATAATAATAATAATAATTTAAAAATAAAACAATAATAAATAATAAAATGTAAAAATAAAACAATAAAAAAAAAATAATGAAAAAACAATTTAATAATTTGGATAATATTAATAATTTGGATAATATTAATAATGATAATAACAACAATGATGATAATGATGACAATTATGTTAATAATTATAATAATAATAGTGATAGTGACAATCATAAGAAAATAACATTAATAACAGACGCTGGAGCAAGTAACATAAGCTGAACAGGTATAAAACATGCACCTGTAAGGCACACGGAAGAAATATATTACACATGCAAAAAGCATACACCACGATCACAGCAGGCGACTCGGCAAGCACAAGCATGAACAGAGAAGGTGCACAGCAGGCGATTGCAGGAGACCATAGCATGCGAGGGAGTTGAGGTGACGGTTTTTCTCCAGTGGATTAAATTCAGAATTTTCCTGCCTTGATTCATATGTGTATGAATATATATCTTTATGTATCTATCTATACATCTGGCTATCTGTCTATCGATGTATATAGATAGGAAGATAGATTTATAAATTCATCTCTCTCTCTCTCTCTCCTCTCCCCCTTCTCCTCCCCCTCTCTCTCTTTCTCCCCCCTTTCTCTCTTTCTCTCTCTCTCTTTCCTTCCTCTCCCCTCTTTTTCTCTCTCTCTCTCTCGTTCTCTCTCTCTCTCTCCCTTTTTTTCTCTCTCTCTCCTCTCTCTCCCCCTCTCTTCCCCCCTCTCTTCTCCCCTCTCTCTCTCCTCTCTCCTTTTTCTCTCTCTGTTCTCTCCTTTCTCTCTCTCTTCTCTCTCTTTTTCCCCTTCCTCGCTCCTCCTTTTTAAAAAATGTCTCTCCTTTTTTCCTCCTCCTCCTTTCCTCCCTTCTCTTTCTCTCTTCCTCTTTTCAAATCCCCCAATCCCTTCGCCCCTCCCCTTTTCGCCTCTTCCCCTCTCCTCGTTCCTCCTTTTTTCCTATTTCCCCTTCCCTCTCCTCCCTTCCTCCTCCCTCTCTTCTCCCCCTTCCCCAATCTCTTTCCTTTTTTTGGCCACCCATCCCCTTACACCCGCCCCCCCCCCCCCCTCCTCCCCTCCCCCCCCCCCCACCCCCCCCCCCTCCCCCCACCCACACCACCCCCCCCCCACACCCCCACCCCCACCCCCCCCCCCCCCCCACACACACACCCCCAAAACTACATCCCCCCTTTAAAGGAACCTCCCCCCCCCCACCCCCCATCCCCCCCCCCTACCCACCAACCCCCAACAACCCCCCACCACCACCCTTTGTTTTTTTTTTTTTTTTTAATTTTTTTTTTATATTGATTATTTTGCTTTTAATTTTTTTTTTAAATTTATATTATTTTTTTTTTAAATTTTTTTATTTATTAAAAGCATTTTTTATTTTTTTTAATTTATATTTAATATTTTTTTAAATATTTTTAATTAAAATTAAACACCCATTATCACATCACCTTACCCGTCGGCTCGCCTCTTCTGTCTCTCCTTCCGAGAGTCTCTTTCCGTTGTTTTGGCACACACACATACGCATATACATACACACGCACACATGCACACACATACACATACACAAACACATACACACACACACACACACACACACACACACACACAACACACACACACACACACACACACACACACACACACACACACACACACACACACACACACACACACACACACACACACACACACACACACACACACACATATATATATATATATATATATTATATATATATATATATATATTATATTATATATATATATATATGGTATATATAAATCATATATATATATATATATATATATATATAATATATATATATATATATATATATATAATATTATATATATATGATATATAAATATATATAATATATATATATAGATATATAAATATATTATATAATATATATATATATATATATATATATATATATATATAATATATATATATATATATATATATATATATATATATATATATATGTATATATATATGAACCGCATTCATGTTGACACATGTATAAAAGGTATGAATCAGAACGAATATCTTTACAATACAAGAGATTATTTGACCGGTTTCGATTATATCTTTGTCAGAAATACAAGATATAATCGAAACCGGTCAAATACATCTCTTGTATTGTAAAGATATTCATTCTCATTCATACCTTTTATACATATATATATTCTTTCTTCTCTTTTTTTTCTATTATCTCACATTTTCTTTATCTGTGTTTCCTCCTATTCCTACGCTTGGACATTTTCCTCCCATTTTGCTTGTTTTACTTGCTACTGTAAACTTTTATTTTTGTTCATTTCATATATACAGATATGACACGTATTTTAGATAAATAACTAGACAGAAAAAAGAGACAGAGACTGAAAACTGCAAAACCTGTCAGATGTGAAAAAAAATCTCATCCTCTTTACTCCTCCTTTTGACGCTCCTCTCACGCCCCTTCCCCTCCCCTCCTCCCTCCCCTCCCCGACCCCAACCAAAAACCCCTTTTTAGGAACGCCCCACGGTAGCGGGGGAAAAAGGAAATGGGCCCCCTTTGGTTTTTTTTCTTTAATTTCCCTTTTGGGGTTTTTTCCCCTTTCCCCTTTCCCCCTTTTTCCCATCTCTTTTTTTTTCTTCTTCATGTCTGTCTGTCGGTCTCTCTCTCTCTCTATCTATCTATCTCTGTCTCTGTCTCTCTCTCTCTCTTTTCCCCTCGCTCCCCTCTCTTCTTCTCCTCTCTCTCTTCTTCTCTCCTCTCTCTTCCCCTGCTCTCTCTTCTCCCCTCGTCTATCTCTCCCCGCCCCTTAAAAACTCTCTCTCCCTACACTTTTTCCAAACCCTTCTCTCTTTTCCCATTTTCTCTCCTCCTTTCCTCTCTCCCCCTTTTCTCTTCTTTCTCTCTCCTTTCCCCTCCAAAACTCTTTTCTATCCTCATTCTCTCTTCCCCTCTTCCTCTCTCTCTCCCCTCGTCCCCTCTCCTTTTTCTCTGCTTTCTCCCTCCCCCTTCTCTCCCCTCTCTCCCCTGTTTTTCTCCCTCTCTCTCTCCTTTTCTCTCTTTTCTCCTCCCTCTCTCTCCCCTCTCTCTCTTTCTCTTTCTCTTTCCCCTCTCTTCCCCCCTCTCTCTCATTCCCCCTCTCTTCAAACTCTCCCCTCTCTCTCCCCTCTTTTTCTCTTCTTTTTCTCATTTTCCCTCTCTCTTTCGTTCTCATTTTTCCTCTCTCCCCCCTCCATTTTCTCTCTCTCTCTCTCTTTCCTCTCTTCTCTCTCTCCCCCCCCCCTTTCCCCCGGTCTCTCTCTCCCCTTTTCTTCTTTTTCTCTCTCTCTCTCTCTCTTTCTCTCTCTCTCCCCATCTCTTTTCTCACTCTTCTCTTCCTTCTCCTTTTCTCTCCCCTTTTCTCTCTCTCTCCTTCTCTCTCTCTTTTCCTCCCTCTTTCTGCTCTCTCTTCTCCCCTTTTTCTTCTTTTCTTCCTTCCCCTTCTTCTTTATCTCCCTTTCGCTCGTTTCTTTAAGGGGTCCGGGGTTTTAAAATGCGCAAAAACTGCCAGGGGGGGTTACTTTCATTCCTCCCTCTTCTTTCTAGGGGAAGGAGACTGGCCAGGTGACAGGAAGAGGGGATGATGGAGACTATACTAGGAGAGGGAGTATGGGAAACATAAGAAGAGAAGAGAGCCGTGGGATTGAGGGGAGAGAAAAGTAATGGGAGAAGAAAAGGAGAGGAGGAGGGGGAGTAGAATTAAGAGAAGCAATCAGGTAGTGGTACAGGAGGCGAAGGATTGTAGGGAGTATAATTAGGTGGAAGAGGAAGCAAGCGCAAGCGGTATGGCAAAACAGGAGGAATGGAAATGTATTATATGTATATTTTATATGTTATAATATATCTAGTATCTAATATATAATTATTAATAATATATATATAATCACTCTCTATATATAATATATATATATATTACTCATTACATATACATAATATATATATATATATATGCTATATATAGTTATTAGATATGATTATATTAATTATATATATTATATATATTATATACATCTATATATATATAGTAATATTTAATATTATTATATATATAGTTATATATATATAATATTTATATATATATATATATATTTACTATATGTATATATTATATAATATGTATATATATTATATATAGTTTATATATTATATATATAGTTTATCATTCTCTATTATATAGTTATTATATCTATAATATTAATAATATATATATATATATATATATATATATGTCATCATGGAAGGGGCGCTACACGCGCGGGCGCATGTCCGCATTTCCCTTCGCTTTTCAGCTCACGGGTTCCCTCATTGGGAGTCTCCAAGCAGTCCTTGAATGTCTCTACTCCCTCGCTACTGATTCCTTTCCCTCACAATGCAATCATGTATCGACATGGACGGGGTTCCCCAAAGTCCTGAATCGTGGTCTTCGTCCTGGAGCCTCTACTCGGCCCGAGTTCTTCGCCTCATGCTAAAATGCATCAGAGCCACCACCAGTGGCTTGCTAGAGACTCAGATGGCATGCAAAGGTCAAGGTCTGTGACCTTGATATTGCCCAATGTTGCTCCACACTGACTTTGGATAGTAGCTCTGCCCATGAATCCAGTCCATGCAGGTGTTGAAAAAGGTTGAAAGGACAGGGAAGAAAGATCGACAGGCCCTGCCACACTTTACAGCACTTTCAGTACCGAGCATATAGGCTTGCTATGAAGGCCAATACTCCGTGCCGAATGTCTCCGGGATCTCCCATGGCCTTTCTCGATTGCCTCGAGTCATAACGCTTTCCAAGAGGTCGAAATAGGCTGCCAGCAAAAAACTGCGGACCGAGCTCACGAAATTTTCCACCAAACATTACTCAGTGCTATAGGTCCTATTGTTGGCTTGCCAGACATGAATCTAACAGACTGCTCCGGTATCTTAGCTCGTTGTTGCGATCTCCGTTTTCAGAAAATTGGGTGAGAACCTTGCCTGGTTAGACTGAGACATGTGTGCCGCAACGGTAGTTACCCACAGTCCCAACGATCTCCTTCTCTTTCCCCTTCCAGAGAGGAATGACCATGTGCCAGGGGGTATGGAACTAGACTGCCAGATGGCCCTCAAGGCTGCATGCAAGCCCCGTGCCATAGGTTCATCCCCAGCCTTCAGCAGTTAAGCAGGGATATTCACAGATGGTTGCACCTTTCCCAAACTTCAGCTTAGAAATTGCTACCCTGAAAAACCTCAATTAGGGTGTGAGGTTTCCTTGCTGATAGGGTGGGTCCCACGCACTGGTGATTGTGAATCCGCTTGCAAGCCCAACTAAATGCAGGAGTCTACCTGTCTAGGCTTCGCAAAGATGCTGAGTCCGCAATATATATATATATATTTATATATATTTTATTATTATATATATATTATATATTAGGATATGTATATATATATACCTATTATATATACACATAATATATCACCACACACATTCTATAGATATATATATAATATATATTATATAATAGATATATATAATTTTATATATTAATACACAATATATATTTATATATATTATAGTATATATATATATATATATATACTATTATATATATTATATAATATATATATAATATATTTAATACATCATACCATATATATACTATTACCACTACATCACAGCACACACCACATATCGATATGTATATATATATATATATAATAATCTATAGATATTTAATATAATTATATATATATAGATATATATATATATATACATATATATATAATATATATTTTATATTATATATCTATACTATATATTAGTATATATATATGTTATATTATATATATTTACATTTATAATATAGATACATATACATAAGCATGTTACATATACTGTGCCCATATGATATATAATAGATATAATATTAATAATGTATTATAGACGTATATATTATATAATTTTATTATATATATATATATATATCTATATATTATTATTTCTCATATATTATATACAGATATAAGTTATATATAATACAATAGACACATATATCATACATATTTATTATTTTATAAATATATATATATATATAGATATATATATATATGATAGTAGATTATATTTCTATCTCTTATATATATACATATACACTCGATCACACACATCAACTATGATGTTGTTATAGTATTAACACACACATATCGATATGTATATATATATATATAATATATATACTATAATAATAATATATATTATATATATATCTATATATATTATATATATATATATCTCAGATATGTTATATCATATTACATAATTGTGCTATTATATTATAATATATATTTATATACTATATATTATATATATATTCTATATTATGAATATATTCTATATACACGATACCTACCAACCCAATAAAAAAGATGGTTGTATATGTGTAACACACACTCATATATAGATTTATAATATATTAATATTATATATTATATATATATATTATTATACTTATATATATATATATATGTATAATATTACATATATTAGATATATATATAGATATATAGAGATATGTTATAGATACATTATTATATATATAGATATTATATATTATATATATTATATTATATATATAATAATATATATATTATAGAAGTATTTTTTTTTTGTTTTTTTTTTTTTTTTTTTTTTTTTTTTTTTTTTTTTTTTTTATTTTTAAAATAATTAACGGTAGATTCATGTTTGGCCGCCTGGTCACGTATGATACTTAATTGGTGTTTTTCATGGTTTATTCTCTTGAGTGAGTACGGGTATGGGTTCCCCAGTTCTCCACGGAGAGTGCCGGTGTTACCTTTTTTTGGTATCATTCTCATCTATTTAGATTCCGGGCTTGGGGACCACATGACTTCGGCTGCTTGGCCACCCGATGGCTTTGTGGCAATCGGGTTAAGTTCTCTTCCCAAGGACAAACAGCGTCGGCCGGTGACTCGAAA
>NC_051402.1:24650601-24653101 GCF_015228065.2 Penaeus monodon | reverse complement strand
GGCTGTTCTGCGCCGCGGGCAGTCAGGCCGCTGATGCCGCCTCCCTCTTTCTTCGGCTTTTGCCCAACCGTCTTGCCGCGCTTGGCCCCAAGGGCTTTCCGACGCACTCGATTCTTCCGTGATCCAGCTTGCCAATCCGTGCTTCTTTCCTTCACACCTGATTATCGTCTGCTCACTTCTCCGGTCCCTCGTGTTGGGCTACAGTAAATTCCCCGCTTCCGGCCCTGCCGTCTCTTCCTGTCTCGTTTGGACCCTCCTCCCCTGCTCCCTCTCCGTCTCTCGCTCATCACCCTTCGCGCATCTATTAGTCTTCGCCTCCGCACTCCGGACGGCCCCCCCTCGCTGGGTAGAGCCGTTTGTTCCTCGCTCTATTCCGCTTGCGCCTTTTGTCATCTTGGGAACTGTTTTTTTTCCGTCCGCCGAGCGCTTTCTGCTCTCGCGCAGCGCTTATCGCGAGCTTCTCTTCGTTTACCTCGCTCTAGGGCTTGCGCTCTTCTCTATCGCAAAAGCCGCTCCGCGGCTCTGGTCGCTTGCGCTCTCGTGTCGCAGCTCGCCTCTATAGCGCTCTCTCTCTAGCTACCTCGCCTCTCGCTGCCGCGCGCTCTCTCTCTCTGCGTCGTCTCCCGCCTCTGGTGTCTTTCCCCCACCTAGTTCTCGCCTTTGTCGTGGCCGCTCCCTCCTCCTCACCCCTCTCACCTCCCCCGGCTCAGCTTGTGCTATTTTCTCTGTCCCCGCCCCCGCCTCCTCTCCCGCTCTCTCTCGTTCTCCCCCCCCACCCCCCTGTCCCCTTCCTGTTCTCTTTCTCTGTGTCTCCTGGGTTTTTTTTGTTGGTATTGTTTTTTCGTTCCTCCCTCTTTTTGCCCCATGGTTTGCTTTTCCTCGTCCACTCACGATCTTTTTTTGTTTCTGATCACCGTCTCTTTCTTTCCTCGCTTCTTTCTCCACGCTCTCTTTTTTCTCCCCACCCGCCCCCATTTCCCCCCCCCATCCCCCCCCCCCCCCCCCCCCGCGCCCCTCCTCCCCCCCCACCCCCCCCGACCCCCCCTCACCCCCGCCAACCGCCCCCCAACACCTCCCCGCCCACCCCCCCCCACCCACCAACCCGCCCCCCCCCCCCCCCCTACCCCCCCCGACCACCGTCCCCTTCCCCCCCCCTCTTCTCTCTCTCTACCTCTCTCCTTCTCCTATCTCTTGATCTCTCTTCTCTCTCTCTCCTCTCTCTTCTCTCTGTGTGTTTTCTCTCTCTCTTTCTCTCTCCCTCTCTCTCTCTATCTCTCTCTCTACTCTATCTCACTCTCTCCTATCTCTTCTCGTCTCTCTCTCTCTCATCTATCTCTAGTCTCTCTCTCCTCTCTCCCTCTCCTGTCTCTCTCTCTTATCTCTCATCCTCTCTCTCTCTCTCTCTCTCTCTGCTCTCTCTCTCTCTCTCTCCTCTCGTCTCTCTCTCTCTCTCTCTCTCTCTCTCTCTCTCTCTCTGCTCTCTCTCTCGATCTCTCTGTCTCTCTCTCTCTTCTCATTCTCTCTCCTCTCTCTCTCTCTTGTCTCTCTCTCTATCTCTCTCTCTCTCTCTCCTCTCCTCTATCATCTTCTCCTCTATCTCTCCATCTCTCTCTCTCTCTCTCTCCTCTCTCTCTCGTCTCTCTCTCTCTCGCTCTCTCTCTCTCTCTCTCTCTCTCTCTCTCTCTCTCTATCTCTCTCTCTCTCTCTCTCTCTCCTCTCCCCCTCTCTCTCTCTCTCTTCTCTTCATCTCCATGCCCCCCTGCTGTCTCTCTCTCTCTCTTCTCTTCTCTCTCTCTCTCTCTCTCTCTCTCTCTCTCTATCTCTCTCTCTCTCTCTCTATCTCTCTACTCTCCTTCTGTTTTTGTGTTTGTTTTTGTGTGTTGTGTGGTGTGTTTCTGTCGTGCGTTTCTGTGTGGTGTTTTTGTCTTTCTTTGTGTTTCTGCGTTTTTGTGTTTCTTTGTTGTGTGTTTTTCTCCTCTCTCTCATCTCTCTCTATCCTCTCTCTCTCTCTCTCTATCGCTTCTCTCTCTCTCTCTCTTCTCCTCTCTTCCTCTTCTTCTATCTTCCCTCTCTCTCTCTCTCTCTCTCTCTGCTCTCTGTCGCCTCTTTCTTTCTCTATCTCTGTTTTCATTCTCTCTCTCTCTCTCTCTCTCTCTTCTCTCTCTCTATCTCTCTTCTCCTCTTCTCTCGTCTCTCTCTCTCTTCTCTTTCTGTCTTTCTCCTCTTTCCCTCTCTTCTCCCCCCCTGGCACAACCCAGGCACTCAGCGCCCCCCCCCCCCCCCCCTCCCCCCCCCCCCCCCCCCCCCCCCCCCCCCCCCCCCCCCCCCCCCTATCTCTCTCTCTCTCCTCTCTCTCTCTCTCTGCTCTCTCTCTCCTCTCTCTCTCTCTCTCTCTCTCTCTCTCTCTCTCTCTCTCTCTCTTCTCCGTTCGAAAAAGGAAATTAATAATACTATTTAAAAGTAATACTGCAGTTTTGTTTTAAGCGTTATTTTCCTGGTG
>NC_051402.1:24628101-24633101 GCF_015228065.2 Penaeus monodon | reverse complement strand
ACTTTCCCAAAAAATCCTTAGCATGGATATATTACCAGTTCCTACGATATATTTGTTTCTTTTCTCCCTCTCACCCTCACCCCCAGACCCCTCTACCCAACCCCCTCCTTACCCAGTATCCTCCCATTATTCCTCTACCTATTACCTCTTCCCCTTTTTATTCTTCGCGTTCCCCTTCTTGCCTCTTTTCTCTTGTCTTCTCTTACCCCCTTACTTACCCTTCACCACTTTTTCTCTCTCCCATACATCTTATCACAAAAATAATGCCGTGATAATATTAAACTTTATTATCAACTTTATAATAAAGGTTAAAAGAAACAACTCCTCCATTCATAAAAGAGTCGTTTCAAAGATAAGGGGAGGGTGGTTTCTTCTCTCTCTCTTCTCTCTCTTCTCCTCTCCCCTCTCTCCCCTCTCCCCCTTCTCTTCTCCACCCCTCTCTCTCTTCCCCTTTCCCCCTCTGCTCTCTCTCTCTCTCTCCCCTCCCCCCCTTTTCCTCTCCTCGCCCCCCCCCCCCCCCCTCCCCCCGTTTCCCCCGCTCTCCCTCCTCTCTTTTTACTCCCTTCCCTCTCGCCCCTCTCTCCCCCTCTCTCTCATCGCCTCTCCCTCCCCCCCTTCTCTCTCCTTCTTCTTCCCTCTCCCTCCGTTTTCCCCCTCTCCTCTCTCTCTCCCCTCTTCCTCTCCTCTCGCTATTTTTGTTCACACGTTTCCCGGGAAAGGGTCCCCTAAACTTCTCCACCTAAACGTAAAACGCCGGGGTTTTCAAAAAAAATCCCTATTATTGGTTTCGTCCTTAATTATTCTGTCCCTTTGTTTTCTCGATCATCCCCAAAACCCTCTCCTTTTTTATTCCCTTGTCTCTTTCTGTCATTATTGGTCTTGTTACATCCCCCCGCCCCCCCTCCTGTTTTCCTCCCCCGTCTGTCTCTATCCCCCCCTCACCCCACCCCCCCCCCCCCCACCCCCCACCCACCCCCCCCACAACGTTTCCCTGTGGCTTTATTTTTGGTATTTTTTGTTTTTTTTTTATAATAAAAAAAAAAAAAATTTTTTTTTTTTTTTTTTTTTTATTTTAAAAATAATTTAAAATATATTAAATTTTTAATTAAATATTAATTTTCTTAATTATCTAAAAATAAATAAAAAAAGATTTAAAAAAAAAAAATTTAACCATTAAATTTTATTTTAAACTTTTTAATTTATTATATATTTTTAAATTTATAATTAAATTAAATATTTAACAAAGAAAAAAATTTAAATAAAAAATTTTTTTATTATTTATTTAAAAATTTGTTTTTTTTCTTTTTTTTTTAAAAAAAATTTTTAAAAAAAAAAAAAAAAATTTTTAAAAAACAAACACACCAAAAACCACACAAACACAGTCTCTTTCTTTTACACATGGAACCCAAAGAAAAAGAGTGGCGAACAACGGAGATTCTAAAACAAAGAGAAGAGGAAATGGCGACCATATTTAGATTGAGGTTTAAACGTGCCTGTAATGTGCATTGCTGTGCCCATATGTATGTGCAGTCTGTATGCGTATGACTAAACACTCTACCATTTTTATTCAAACGAAGAAGAACATTGTACAAGATAAAACTGTTTCTGTCATGTATTGGTACGTGTGTACATCCCTCTGCTTCTTCCTGTTTCTCTGCCCGTCCGTCTGTCTCTCTCACACACACATAAAACACACACACACACACAACACACACACACACACACACACACACACACACACACACACAACGAGTAAGGGCGTGTGTGCGTGTATATATGTGTGTGTGTATATAAATATGTGTATATTTATATATATATATAAATATATATATATATATATATATATATATATATATATATATAATATTTTTATATATATGTTTTATATATGTATATTTTATATTTTTATATATATATATATAAAATAATATATATTCATATATATATATCTTATATATATATATATTATATATTATATCTTATATATATATATATCTATATATATATATATACACACACACACACACACACACACACATACACACACCACACACACACACACCACACACACACCACACATATATATATATATATATATATCTGATATATTATATTGTATATATATAATAATATCTATATATACTATATATATATATATATATATTATATATATTATATATATATATATATATATAATATATATATATATATATATATATATATATATATATATATATACAAACGCACATAAAAACGTATACAGCACATATCCACAGCGTATATGTTGTATTAATGTTTGTAGTCACGGTACATGTTTTGCATGACAGTTTTATGTCATATGAGATTAATATGATAATTATCATGATTATATAATGTTCCATGAATGTACACGTGATCCATATCATAATATTCGTAAATGTGAGAGTATTCATTCATCATTTAGACACAAACCGCCCACAATCCGAAGCCTGTACGTGTCCATACGTACATAAAAAAATCTACTAAACCGTATGTACGTGCGACCCTGCCTTCATGTTCACGTTAGGAGAGGACTGGATATAGAGATATGAAACGCCAAAATGAGCTTTTCATCCAACCAAACTCTCTCATTTTGGAAGCAATTAAAAACCCCGGTTCATTTGCGTAATTGTGGAGGTCTTTAATGAAAATGAGATGCCAGGCGATAGCACAGGGTAGATGGGGGGGGGGGGAAGAAGTTGTGGGGGGAGGGGAGTGGGGGATGAAAACGGAGGATGGGGAGATAGAGAGCAGGGTAGATGAGGAGGGCGAGTGGGGGAAAAATGAAGGGATGAGTGAAAACGCAGGATGGAGAGATAAAGACCAGAGTAGATGGGGGAGAGAGAAGACAATGGGAAAAGAATGAGGGCTGAAGGGGAAAGTGGAGAATTGGGAGAAACTGATGTCTGTCGAGAGATGGAGACAAACAGGTGTAGGGAAGAGGTAAAAAGTTGGAGATAGGAAATGGGTGTGGGAAGGGTTCGGAGCCAAAGAGGGACAGTTTTGGGATAGAAAGAACAGGGGCTAGGGGAAGAGAAAAGGGGAATGGAAAGAGAAAAGGGGGATGGAGAGGAAAAGGAGATATAAAGAGAGGGTTTATTGTGACGTCAACCTTCATAAAGCCTAAGAGGAACAGGGAAATGCAATATAGGTTCCATAACGAATAATCTACAAAAGCAAATACTTTTATTCGATGCAAGAGAAATAAAGACACCGTAATAGAAAAATGTTTGTGCAATATCAATAAAAATACCAATTTTGCACTATCGCAACATGCAATAACAGCAATTCTATGACTGTGTATAAAGTGAACGTAGCTTTTACCACTGAGATCGAACAGTGATTTCATCAGTATAACTTTCCAGTTGATGCCTGACTACAATCCTTTCGATAAGAAATGAAGAGACTGCTTGTCTGTGTGCGTGTGTCGGGAACTGTTTTGTCTTCGTCTTTTTCTTTCTATCATCTCTTTATCATTATCCCCTTTACACTCTTCTCCTTCTCCCCTTACACCGCCTCTTTCTTCTCCTTCTTCTTCCTCTTGCTATTCTTCCTCTCCTTCTCTTTCTTCTTCTCCTCCTCCTCCTCTTGCTTCAACTCCTCCTCCTCCTTTTTCTTCTCCTTTTCTTCTAGCCCTTCCCCCCTTTTTTTTTTTCTTTTTTTCCCCCTTCCCTTTTTATTTTTTCATCTCTTCCCCTCTCCTCCTCCTTCTTCTTCTTTTTTGCTTCTTTTTCCCTTTTCCCCCATCTTTCCTTTTCTTTTCCCTTTTCCCCCCCCCTTCCCCTCCCCTTTCTCCTCTTCTTTCTCCTTTTCTTCTTTTTTTTCTTTTTTCTCCTTAATTTTTTTTCCCCCTTCTCTTTTCTTTTCTCTTTTTTTTCCTCCCCTCCTATCCCCTTTTTTTTCCCTCCTCTTCCTTCCTCCTCCTCGTCCTATTCTTCTTCCCTTTTTCTTCCTCCTCCTCCTCCTATTCTTCTTCTCTTCCTTCTCCTTTCTCCTCCTCCTCCTCCTATTCCTCTTCCTTTTCTTCTCCTTCCTCCTCCTCCTCCTATTCTTCTTCATTTCCTTTTTTCCTTCTTTTTCCCAACTGTGATCTTTATCCCAAAAAAATAAATAATAAAAATAAAATTTAATAATAATAAAATAATATATAAAAATAATAATAAATAAAAATAATTTAAAAAGTAATAATAATAATAAAATTAATTAAAAATAATTTTTATTATTATTCTTATTATTATTATTGTTATCATCAGTATTATTCTTATTATTATTATTGATATTATTGTTACTATTATCATTATTATCGTTATTATTATTATCATTATTATTATTATTATTATTCTCTCTTTCTCTCTCTCTCTCTCTCTCTCCCTCCTCTCTCTCCCCCTCTCTCTCTCTCTCTCTCTCTTTCCCCCTCCTCTCTCTCTCCCCTCTCTCTCCCCCCTCCCTCCTCTCTCTCTCTCTCTCTCCCCTCTCTCTTTCTCATCCCCCCCTCTCCCTCTCTCCCCTTTTCTCCCTCTCTTCTCTCTCCCCTCCTCTCTTCTCCCTCTCTCTCCTCCTTTTCCCCCTCTCCCCCCCCCCCCCCCCCCCCCTCTCTCTATCTCTCTCTCTCTCAATCTTCTCTCAATCTCTCTCTCTCTATCTCACACTCTTTCAATCTCTGTCCATATATATATATTATTTATATATTAAAATATATATATAATATATATAATTTTATTATAATATATATTAAAATTTTATTATAAGCAAATTTATAATATTATATATATATATATATATATATATATATATATATTTTTATATTAATTTTATATATTAAAATTAAAATATATTATATAATATATATATATATCATACCAAAAAAAACACACACCCACACACACACCCACCCACACACACTACACACCATATATATATATATTAATATATATATATATATATTATATAATATATATTATATATTTATATATATGTTTTAT
>NC_051402.1:24599136-24616636 GCF_015228065.2 Penaeus monodon | reverse complement strand
CATAGGTGGCTGAGTAAATTACCGGCGTTGACGGTACCGGTTAGAAATGACACCGACAGTTGCGGTGATAATAACATTTATTTTCAGTACTACCATGTGCACCATTGCTACGAAAATAAAACAAACAAATCTGTTTTGTGACAATCTGGTTTGATTTTTTTCAGGTAATATATATGCGAAATGGCTTAAATAGAGCAACATAACTGCTAGTAGCAATAACAGTATCCGGTAACGGTGCGCGCTCTCCCGTGATGTGCTCGAAAAAGCTCGCTGCTGAGATCCCTTGCTTATGGGAATGTCGCTTAAAGTTACGGCCAGTTTGTCTCATTTAGTTGTTCATTTGTTAATTTATTTAATCTTTGTTTAAATCACTATCTACGCCGCTTTCAATGCTGTCAGCTGGAGAAACTTATATCTAAACTATACTACATTACCTTAGCAACAATGCATGACAATACAGATACTCAACTTACTTTTTCAATTCAATCTTCATATTAATTAGAAGTACCGCTTACCACTACCTCTACAACAGCGACTCCGAAGGCTGTACTTTTAACGGTATTAACAACAGTAATACCATCGTTCCCTTTAAATTCCTTTATATTCTTATAGTAATAGCACTAGTGAAGAGAGTATAAGTAAAAGCAATATTGTTAGAAATGATGATGATTACGTCAGTGATAATGACGCTAATAATGGTAATAATGATAGAGAAAATATTATGAATGTACATAACAACAATGTCCTCATTTCAATAAAAATAATAATAAACAATGGTATAAATAACAATAATAGTAATAGTAGTAACATTAGCAGTAACAGCAAGGGTAGCACATGAATCGACCACAATGATAATACTAACAACAACGAGAGCAGTAATATCAGTTGTAACAATAAAAAAAAAAATCCGGTTCGCTTGTTATAATACACCTTTGAAATAGAATACCTACGCAAAAGCGATCCTGTGTTAATTCATAGGAAGGTCAAAAGTGATATCACAACTAACCTCAGACGTAAGTTATTCAAAGGGAAATAGAATTAGGTATTGTTATGGGTAATAAAAAACGAGAGGCATTGTGTTCCAAGCCAGGGGAAAGTCAGGAAAATCATTTTGATGTTTATGGTTTTTGTTTTACTTGATATCATATTCTTTTTATTGTTATCATTATTTTTATTATCATTGTTATGATTATCATTAGTTAATCATTTTTCTTATTACTATTATTATCATTATTACTACTACTATAATAGTATCGTTATCGTCATCATCATCATCATCATCATCATCATCATCATCATCATCATCATTATCATCATCATCATTATCATCATCATCATTATCATCATCATCATCATCATCTTCATCTTCATCATCACCATCATTATCATCATCATCATCATCATCATCATCATCATCTTCATCATCATCATCATCGTCATCACCATCATTACTACTAACACTATTCTAAAGTTAATCTAGTGCCATGTCATCCGATGACGTTGGCGGTCATGCTTTTGCACTTCTTCCTGTTCTTCGCAGAGGTTAAGAAGTCGATCCTGGTGGTATTTAAAGCCCCAGGCTCTAAATACCTTCTTCTCGGTCTTTTGCCCTCGATTTTCCCAGGTTGTTACCAAACATTCAAGTTTTTCTTTTCTCATCACATGGCCGAAAATCCTCATCTGTCTCTAGTTCAGTCCTTTCAATAATGATCTTTGCACTTCAGCTCTTCTCAACACATTCTCGTTTGTCACCCTTTCAATCCATGGCATTTTTAGCATCCTTCTCAAGAACCACATTTCCGTTGCTTCTAGCCTTTTCTTCATCGCTTTTCTGATTGTCGAAGTTTCACTCCATATAACAGGACAGACCACATGTGACATTTCATCACCCGTAGTTTTGCTTTGACATTGATACTCTTGTTTTTCGGATTTCACATCTCACATTCGATGTTATTAAACTGCATAAGTAACAAATTCGGTTCACCTACGTAATGTGTTCTCCTTCAATAAACACTCTGCAACTAGGAACCTCCGCATTTGTTTAAAAAACATCGAAAAGGTCTTGTTGATCGTGAGCCCATCTCTGCACATTTCCTCACCACCACACCTAAAAGGTGCTGAAGCTTTTCACTCGAGTCAGCTAAAATGACTGTATCATCCGCTTATCTCAGGTTAGTAATGTTCACATCTTCGATCTTTACACCGTCCTCACTCTCCAGGTGCCGCATTATCATCTGTGTACAATCCAATCAGGTCTGGTGACGGTATACATCCTTGTCTAACTCCTAGGTGGATCTCAACATATTTGCTCGAGGAATTATCTAATCTGATCGCTGTAGTTTGGTCCCAATACAGCTCAATATCCTTCGCGTTAACAGCCAACCCTTCCAGCATCTCCATCAGCGGTTCGTGTCTCACTTTATCGAATGCCTTTACGTAGTCAATGAAACATGCATGTGCGTTTTCTGCACATGCATCGCTCTTTCGGAAACCATTCTTGGTCCCTTTATCAGACATAAAGCCATGTTGTTCTTCTGTGATCTTTCCCTTTGGTTTACTACGGATTCTCTCCAAAAGGGATCTTTAAGATCAGCCTCGTGACGTGCTCATCAGGCTTATAGTGCAGTATAATTCACACTTCTTCGGTACTGCTTTCTTTGGAAGAGCAATAAACACCGATTTAGAAAGTTCTTTTGGTATTCGCCCTTCATCATAGATAGAGCTGATTATTCTTGTCATAATTTTGATTCCAGTGTCATCTAAGTCTTTGATCATTTCAGCTACGATATCATCAGGACCCGCTGCTTTATCGTTTGGGAGTTGCCTGGATTGGAAGATCTTTCTTGTGTTTCATGATGGCTAGCGCCGTCCCTTTCTTATTAGCAAACAGATCCGAAATATGATTTTTTTATGTCTTATTTTTCCATTAATGCCTCGCCATCCTTAGCCTCAACGCAACTTGATGCATAACATGACTTGGCGACTTACTTGACCCTTTCAAGCATTTTCTGTGGCTTTGCTTTCTCAGGTTGTTCTACTTCCACACACATGTCATTCAGAAACTTGCCTTTCGCTTCTTGGCACTTTCTCCTGATCTCCTTGTTCAAAACTTAATACTTATCAATGTTATGTTTACTTCACCTCTGTTTATTTTCTCCGTCATCCATTTCTGTTTTGCCTTCCTTTCCACTGTCGGAATCACGTCCTCTGCTGTTTTGGTCATCGTTACTTGCAGTTTTGTGAAGAGATTATTACTGGATTCTGTTTCGTCTTGCGATAAGTCCAGATCTAGTCACTTTCGTACTTCCTGATGGTAAGCTGCTTTTAACTCTGCGTTATGTTTAAGCAGTTAGAAGTTCTTCTTCGGTCTGCGAGTAGTTTCTTTAGTTTGAATTTTAGTGAAAATATTACAGGTACATGAACGTTGCCACAGTCTGCTCCAGGGTAATACTTCGTTACCCTGCATTCCTGAAACTTCTGTTTGTTGTGACATAGTCAATTTGGTTTTTGTCTATGCCGTCAGGGGTTTTCCATGTCCATAGCTTACGGGGATGATGTGCATACCAAGAGTTCAGAATAACCTGTCCATTCTGCTAATACCACTCCGTCCATCTCTCATTTCTTACTTCTAGACCATGAGACCCACTATATCTTGGTATTTTCCTTTCCCAACGTTAGCACTGAGATCGCCCATCACTACTACCACCTCCTAGGATTTGCAGTATTTCAGCAATGTATCCAAATCGCCGTAGAATGCATCTGACCTGTCACTTGTCGGTGCGTATACTCGTATTAACGAGAGACAGTGTGGCTTCGTATTGATTTTGACACAGTTTATTCGATCCTGTCTGAGTCCATCGTACCTCACTCATTCTGGTTATCTCTTACTTCACATTGTCTAATTTTCTTTTTGATTCATAGTTTTCACATTCCATGCGGCTATTTGAATTTTTTTCTTAAGTGTTGATGATTTTTTTTTTCTTTTCTTTTCTTTTCTTTTCTTTTTATATACCGACCTTGGCAACCTCATTTCTACCAGTGTCGGACACGACTCTACCTGTCAGATCAGTCGTAGCTTCGTGTACGTTGTCAACTTGGAAATCTGTTCAAGTACAGCTAAACTTGAAGCAGAAATTTCGTGGTGAGGCCCCAGTCCCCTTCCATGGGGAATGCCGTATTATTATTATTAGTAGTAGTTTTAGTATAAGTATTATTGTTGTTGTTCTTATTATTATTGTTATTATTATTATTATTAATATCATCATTATTATTATCATCATTAATAATAATGATAATGATAATGGTAATAATAATAATAATAATAATAATAATAATAATAATGATAATAATAATAATAATAATAATAATAATAATAATAATATTATTATTATTATTATTATTATCATCATTACTATTGTTGTTGTTGTTATTGTTGTTAATGCTGTTAATATCACTATTGCTATTAATGTTACTATTATAATTGTTATTATTATTAGTTTTATTATTATTATTATTATTATTATTATTGTTATTATTATTATTATTATTATTACTCTTATTATTACTATTATTACTGGTACTACTAGTATTGTTATTATTGCTGTTATTCTATTATCATCATCATCTGCATCAACATTATCATCATCATTATTATTGTTATTCTTCTTAATATTGCTATTACTATTAATATTACTGTTATTATTATTATCATTATTATTATTATTATTGTTGTTATTATTATTATTATTATTATTATTATTATTATTATTACTGCTACTACTAGTACTACAGACAGCTTGTCACACCAAACATAAGAATAACCATTGTAACAAATGGAATTAATTAAATCTAATTTAATTAAATTTCACTATTGTTATTATTGTTGTTATTCTATTATTATTACTATTATTATTATCATTATTATTATTATTATCATAAACATTACGATTATCATCATCATCATAATCATCTCATCATCACATCATCATGATGATCATCATTATCATTATCATTTTTGTTATTGTTGTTAATATTATTAGTGTTGTTATTTCTATAATTGCTATTATCATTTCTGTTATTATTATTATTATTATTATTATTATTTTTATTATCATTATTATTATTATCATTATTATCGTTATTATTATTATCATTATTATTGTTATTATTATTATTATTATTATTATTATTATTATTATTATTATTATTATTATTATTATTATTATTATTATTATTATTATTATTATCAGCAGCAACATCATCACCATTATCACCATCATCGTCGTCATCATCACAATAATAATAATAATAATAATAATAATAATAATTAATTATTATTATTATCACTATTATTATTATTATTATATTAGTAGTAGTAGTAGTAAATAATGATGACAATAATCAAGATAATATTCTTTAACTTAATTAATCACGCCTTTTTCGATAATCGTCTCCAGCCCTTCCTGTCAAGATACTCTTCGCCAGTTATTCCTATCTAATAATAATAGTAATAATAGTAATAATAATAATAATAGTAATAATAATAATAATAATAATAATAATAATAATAATAATAATAATTATAATAGTAATGATAATGATAGTAATAATAATAACATTAACGATAACGATAACGATAACGATGATAATAATGATGATGATGATGATGATGATGATGATGATGATGATGATGATGATGATGATGATGATGATGATGATGATGATGAGTGAGGAGGAGGAGGAGGAGGAGGAGGAGGAGGCGGAGAAGGAGGATAATGATAATAATAATGATAATGATAATTATCATTATAGTGATGATAACAACGATGATTATAACAAAAAAAAAATCAACAGTCAAAAAGAATAGTAGTAATAGGGAAAATAGTAATGAAGATAATAAAAGTAACAAGAACTTCAGTGCCAGTAATGCAGATAAAAATATGATAATGATCACAATAAAAGGTATCCTTAACTAAAATATAAATTCATAAAAGATGGTTCCTCTGTTTATTTCTTAGCTGATATAAATCGCTTTTTTTCCGATTAAGAATTTCAGAGCCATTTCAGTAATGTTTATTATCCATGAATAATCATAAAAGATTTCAAATAGAAGTAATTTGTTTCGGTGCTTCTGCTAAGAAAAAAACGTTATTGCACATCGTGATGATGCAGCATTAGCCACCGTCAATGCGTCCATCATTGTTGCAGAACTGCTTTGTATAAAATCATCCCAATCTTTTCAAACAAAGAAAACCAGAAAACATGGAAATGAAACTGACTCGAGAGAAGAAAAAAATTTAAGAAAAAACACGAGCATCAAAGCAGAGGAAGCAGCCGATAACAAAGTTTACCAAACTTCGTTTACAAATGAAGTCTTTTGCTTTAGAATTTGCTTACATGAATACTGAATATTTTGCTAATTAAATCTCAAGCAATTTCCTAGAATTAACAAGTGCATGTCACTGGCATTACAGCCGCAGAGTAGGAATGTGTACACAAGTAGGCTTAACGAAGTTGGTTGGTGCTCTCTTGCTTTTCCATTCTGCTCTCGTCCTCTTCTGCTTCCTCCGTTTCTATTCTTTTGCTCTTTATTCTTGCTTTTTCTCTCATCTTCTGCCTGCCCCCGTCTCCGCCTCTCCTTGTTTTGTTGTCGTTCGTTTTCTTTCTTCTTGCTCCGACTGCTTATTTTTTTTTTCTATTTTTGATCTCCTCTCACTCTCTCTATCTATCTCTCTCTCTCTTTCACTCACTTTCTTTTTTCATCGATTTTATTCCTCTCTCCTCTCTTTCCTTATCGTTTTCTCTCTCTACCTCCTTCCCTTCACCTCTCCCCAGCTCCAATCTTCCACTATCTCTTTTTTTTCCTATTTCCCCAACACCATCAAAGCATTGCATATCACGCCTTGTACTTACACAGCGGCAAAGAAATAAACCTGGCCTTTCCCTGCTCGCCTTATCCCCCCCCTTCCCCTGGTCTTCCTGCCTTCCCTTTCTTTTGCACTTATCTACGTCTCGCCCTTCCCCCTCTCCTCTTATCGCCCTGCCGTTTCTTGTATCTTTAGTCTTGCCTACCTCTCTCCCTTACCCCTTCTCTTATCTTCCACCTTGCTTGTCCCCTTCCCCGCATCAGCATTCCCTTCCCCCCTTTCTTATCTTCGTCCTCCTCCCTTCCCCCATCTCCGTATTTCCTCCCCCTTCCTTCCCCCTTTCTCTCCTCCTCCTCCTACCAACCCTGCCCCTATCATCTTATTTATCTCCCTCCCCCCATCCCCTTTCTCTCACTTCCTCACTTTCTCTGCCTCCTTCCCCTTATCTCCCTGCTTCCCTCTCACCCCTTTTCCCCTCAACTTCCCCTCTCCCTTCTCCCTTCCCCTTATCTCCCTCTCTCATTTTAATCCCCTTCCCCTTATATGCCTCATTCCCTCTCATTCCGAGCCTCCCCCTCCTTATCTCCTCCTCCCTCCCAATCTATCCCATCCCCCCCGCCCCCTCCCATCCCTCCCTCCCTCCGCCCCCCCCCTCCGTTCCCTTCCTCCGGAAAGATCTTTGTTCTTTCACAATGCAAGCCTTTGATTCTTCTCTCAGTTAACGAAGGGAATTCTCCTTGCCTGCTGCATGAAACAGACGGCGGCTTTTGATTCCGTGTTTCGCTTTCTTCTTCCGCGCGTTCTCTTCGAGGCTTGCTCATGCCAAAGGCTTGTACGTGGGTACGCGTGTGGGTGCGTGCAGGTGCGTTCGGTTATGAGGAAGGAAGTGTGCGTCTATACGTGCACGCACAACATACATATGCACAGATCACACAAATGCACACGCACGTACACTCAAACACAAATACACAGACAAAGTGTACAGACAGAACTGCTTCTCCAAATTATTTAAAAATTGAATTTTCAAGATTCTCTTTCATGTAATGTATATCTCACTTAATCATTTCTTTATAAATTGGGATTGAATAGAAGACAGATGAGACCAACAATGACACTGATAATAATAGAGAAAAAAAAGATAATAATGACAGTAATACGTATAATGGTGATTTTTTGGTTGATGCTGATAATGATGATAAAGGATGACAGCAACAATATTGATTTTTCTTAGAAAACACTGAAAGAAATAACGAACATTACTATAAAGGTAATTTACTTTATAATAATGACAAAAAACATTAACAAAAAATGACAACAACAACACTAGTAGTAATAATGATAATACAGATGATAATATTGATAATAGCAGTAATAGTAGTAGTAGTAGTAGTAGTAGTAATTAATAATAATAATAATAATAACAATAACAATGATAATAATAATAATAATAATGATAATAATAATAATAATAATAATGATAATAATGATAATGACAACTATAATAGTAATAATAATAATGATGATATAAAAAAGGATAACATCAACAACAATGATGATGATGATGATAATAAGGATGATGATGATGATGATAATAAGGATGATGATGATGATGATAATAAGGATGATGATGATGATGATAGTAAGGATGATGATGATGATGATAATAAGGATGATGATGATGATGATAATAAGGATGATGATGATGATATAAGAAATGATAATAAGGATGATGATGATGATGATAATAAGGATGATGATGATGATGATGATGATGATGATGATGATGATGATGATGATGATGATGATGATGATGATGATGATGATGATGATGATGATGATGATGATGATGATGATAAGAATGATAATAACGATAGCAATCATAGTAATAATCGTAGAAATGATGATAATGATAATGATATTAATAGTAATATTAACGAATAAGGATAACAATAACAACAATAATAATGATAACAATGGTAATAATAATGATAGTAATGATAATAAAAATGATAATCATGATAAGAATTCTAAAGATAATAAATTGATGATAATGATAATGATAATAATAATGATAATGACAATAATAATAATAATGATGATGTTCTTATTAATAACTACAATAATAATAATAATAATAAAAATAATAATAACAATAAGGATAATATCAATAACACTACTATGATAATAATGATACTATAAAAAATAATACTAATAATAAATAATTAATATTAATCATAAATATAACATTAATAACAGTAATCATAATAATAATGATCATAATATTAATTAAAAAGTTCGGGAACCGTGTGTGTTGTGTATATGGATGTGAATGTGGTATAAGAGAATGGTGGAAGGAAAATACAGTGTGTGTGCGGAATGTTAGATGTGTAAGTGTGTAAATGTGGAAAGGGAGATGATGTAGGCTGAGCGTCTGCGTGGATGTGTTTGGAAAAAAAATTGCGAGACCATAGAATTCTTCTTCCCTTCGGTTTGAGCATCCGCCTGCTGTAAGCAGGAACCCAAGCATAGCAAAAGTTATAGTCTGTTCTACAATATCAGCTTAATATACTCTGCTCCATTTAGCCTTTTTACAGCCTTTTAGAGGTTGCGAGATATCTGGTTAACCAACAGTGTGCTGTTTAGGAGACCCAAAGTTGAGTGTTAAACAATATAATCTTGGCCAGAAAAAGAACTTTAGAAATGGTAAATGTAAGCCGTTTATCAAAATTTCTCTCAGGGACTTTGAAAGCCCTAGGATGTCTATCTTAGGATCAAATTGCGTTCACTAGGGAGTTGTAAAGGTATTTTCAGTGGCGGAAACCAACACCAGATGAACTTACAACAATTAATACACAAACTTATGACTATCTTTAAGCATGTATCCCAACTCCAACCTGGGAAGTATCCCAACTCCATAAGTATTTTTAAGTCGTCAGCACGAAAACATACGGATCCATAAGTAAAAAAAATATATTTTTTTTCCAACGCTAAATGGAGATTAACTTACAAAAAAAAGCAGTGCCGATACACCCAATAAAAATACTTTTATAAACAAAAAATGCAAAATGTAAGAAGTAATTTGAAGGCCTAGTAAAAAGGAGAACACAAAAGGGGAAGAAGATCACGAAGACTGCTTAAACACCCTCACGGTCAGGCAGGAATGAACTCGGACAAAACTTTCGGTATATGAGAAAATATTTCCAAAATATCTATATGTTGAGACTAATGTCTTCCTTCGAGGTACGGATCCTTAAACAGTGTCCCTGTAGTAGATGGTTGCCATCTACCGCTTGGACTGGTGACCGTATCTCTCTATGGAGTGATTGCGCGAGTTCCCACAGGTATGGTTGGGTGTTGTAGGTGAAGGAGAGTTCAGCGGGGGAGCCGGTAGTTCCACAGTCGGCTAGGGACCGGGTAGTCCTTGTGTTTCTGCTGCTATCATGTTCTGCCGGAGAACTGGGAAATGCTCATCTCACTTCCGGATTATGCAACTTACGCTAGAGCGTTGTAGGCGAACAGGGAACGAGGGGAGCCCGCGGTCCAGTGAGAGAGGACTTGATGTGACCCAACCTGGGAAGTATGCTGAACCTTAGATTGTCGGGTCGTGTTGCTACACTCCTCTATTTCACTCGGTCCTTCTCATCAAAGTCCAAAAGAGAGCAGTTGTCTCCTACACACAGACATCAACAAACAATTTTGGGGAGAAACAAATTCAGCAATCCTGGCACGAAGCGAGGTAAATCCAACAAAGCAGGGCCGAAGTGATTTCCCGTCCGAAAACCATGGGCGCGAAAAGAAGGAAATATGCATATAGACAAGCAAAAGTACCCAAACAACCATGAAAAGGGAAGAAATGCTATGTGACGACCATCACACCTTCAAAGGTTATCATGACACCTTGAAAACGTCGCCGAAGAGGTAGAATAATAGGAAATGAAAAGCAAAGAAAGGGATATATAGAGAGAGAAAAAACGACAATATGCAACCGTAGCGAAAACTGTGCTTTTCGGACTGTACATATTTACAATCCTTGATTTTCAAGCTAAATAAATCTTTAATTTTTTTTCTTGGCAACCTCAACGTAATATAAGTAATGAGACTTGGTCTGAATTACGTTCAGTTAGTATAATCATGACCAAGTCGATATTGATTGGGATTGTCACTCTCTAATGGGCATGGGACTTAGCCACAGGAGGAAATGATGAGATGCCTCCGGGACTTCGCCGCAGGTGGCGCAGCGATGCTGGTCATAGCCACGACATGACGATTGGCGTTGGTCGCGGCTTATAAAGTCGCACTCGAGCCCAGAGGGTGAGGATGCAAAGCAGGCGAAGGCCTGCCTTCAGGCTGGGAAGCGGACAGCCCAGGATCTCCATGGGCACTGCGAAGTGATGGCGCACTCAAGCTGTGAGGGCGAGCGGAAGGCGGGCGAGGCGGCAGTGAGTGTGCCCGCTTCGTTGGTAGAAGCGGAGCCCGGGACGTTTCGTCCAGGACAAGGGCAGCATCATAGGTTACCCCACTTCAGTATTCCTCCTTCATAACCTCAAGTCATTGGCGGGGACCAACGGGAAAACAGCAACTGTCCAAGTGTCATAGAAAGGGCCTGGCGCAGCACACACTGGAAGCCGATGTGTGTATATACTAGCCTCCGGGCTAGTACAGTGGTAACGTGTCGGCCTCTCATCCGAGGGGTCGGCGGTTCGCGCCCCGCCCAGGCGCGAGAAGTTGCAACTGTCGCCTGGAGGTTACTGCTGTGGCTGGGCACCACGGCGGGCAAGGACTCGGTTCAGCCGAGTCAGCAGCAGCTCACACAAGTGAGCAAAAATCAAGCAGACAGTATGTCACACCAAGAATATCCATTGTATCAAATGGAATCCAAACCAAAAAAAAAAAAAAAAAAAAAAAAAAATGTGTGTGTGTGTGTGTGTGCGTGTGTGTGCGTGTAATATATGTATGTATATATTTAACATATATATTTAGCATATATATATATATATATATATATATATATATATATATATATATATATATATATACACATATATGCATTCACACACACACACACTCTCTCTCTCTCTCTCTCACACACACACACACACACACACACACACACACACACACACACACACACACACACACACACACACACACACACACACACACACACACATATATAATATATTGTAAGGATGGTTGTTGGTCCGTAACGAGGAGCCCGACTTTAACCCCAGCCTCATGAAGCGAGCTGAAGCCTCTCGTGAAGCGAGAACGGCTTAGGGACGCAAATAAGGGTCCCATTCACTCCCCTGAATAGCTTGATACAGATCCTGGGCCTGTAAAATGGTAGCGGGCAGTGGCCCAGGATCCTACGCAGGCTTGACATGTACCCTGAGCGGAGAAATATGATCCGAAGTCCTTGTGGCTCAGCCTATCATTTAAAACATGACAAATAAAAGAACTTAAAAGATACTGAAATGATAAAACTGCTTAAGGCATAAAATGTAAAACAAGAACACATACTAAAATTACGTTAATTTATTAAAATACAGGATAAGAAAAAGAAAGTTACGGTAACTTAAAAAAATAATAAAATATTGACTACTAGACTTAAAAGGGGACTGAAGGTTTAAAAGAAACGAAGTGGGAAGAGCCGAATCCTGAAGGGCTTCGGCGTAAAATACATCTAAAGTACCACACCAATGCACCTTCAGTCGGCTGGAATTCCACCTTCTTTCCTTTGTCATACTGCTTTCCATAGACTTGAGGTGCTTCCTTTGAGGCTTTCACAGCTGCTTGGCGGGCCTCTTGTAAACGTGCTTGCAAATTTATGTTTTCATCAAACACGGCTTCATTGGTGAGACCAATCTGGAAGTTAGCATGGCGGGCTGTTAGCATATACAGGGGTTGCTCTCCAGTTGTCCGATGAATAGCTGAATTGATCTGCAGCCGTAACTCAGGAACAAATTGGTGCCAGGTTCGTGGGCGATCATTCACTAATGTGGTAAGAGCAGACTTCACCACACGATTTGTACGCTCAATCATTCCATTTGCTTGAGGATGGTAGCGAATGGTGTAGTGGTTCGTGGCGTGTATTAATTTAGTGAGTTCCTGGAACATGTTACTTACAAACTGGACTCCAGTGTCGGTCTGGATAACCCTAGAAGAGCCAAAGAGGGTTACCCAATGGTCCAGAAAGGCTCGGTGGACAGTGGCAGCAGTAATTTTCCTCAGCGGTATGATCTGCAAATACCGTGAATGCTGGTCTATGATGGATAATGCCCAGCGGACTGGAATGCTAGGCCCAAAGTCCATAATGTCCATCGAGACTCGTTCCAATGGAAATCTAGCCAAAGGTGTGTCAGCCATAGGAACTTTCTGCCTGTCACCTCTAGATTGTTGGCAAATCTCACAACACTCGACATAATGTCTTACATCTTTCAGCATGTTTGGCCAGTAGAACATTGATCTTGCATTTTGAAATGTTCGATGGATACCTGGGTGGGAGGCTAGTGGAGGCAGGTGCGATGCTTTTAATGCCGAGTTTCGGAGAGTGACTGGAACCACTAGTTGGTAAGTAATCCGATCTGGTAAGTGCTTCAACCGATAGAGAACACCTTCCTTCAGCTCAAAATCAGCAAGAGGAAGAGGAAGTTTCTTTGTTGGTACATTTCCCCCTTGCAGATAAATGCAAATCTCTGCAAGCTGAGGATCTGCTTTCTGTTCTTCTGCTAGGTTTTCAGGTGAGAGCTCTGTGATTGTCAGCTTTGCAACTTGTCTGGAGAGTAAATCTGGGACTTTATTCGTGGGACCCTCTTTGTATCGTATGTTAAAATCGTAAAAAGACAAGTCATGGGCAAACCTCGTCATTCAAGACTTAGTTTTCCTGCTGAACACATATACCAAGGGTCGGTGGTCGGTGTACACTGTGAAGCGCCTTCCATACAGATATGAATCAAAAGTTCGGACTCCTTCCACAACAGCCAGGGCCTCCAAGTCAATAGCTGGATAGCGAGTCTCTGCATCTCGGAGCTTCCTGCTAAAATAAGCAACTGCATGTGGTGTATGGTCGTCATCCTTTGCATGAGAAGCTCCTAATGCGATGCTAGAGGCATCAGTGTGAAGCTCAAATTCCTTTGAGAAGTCTGGCTGGCGTAAGACAGGAGCAGATATCAGCTTATCTTTCAAAGTTTCAAATGCTGTTTGTTGTTCAGGTCCCCAGGTCCAAGCTTGATCTTTCTTCAGCAACAGATGTAATGGAGATGCTAGGGTCGCATATCCATGAACATGCTTCCTGAAAAATCCTGTTGCTCCTAGGAAACGTCGAACTTCTCTAACTGTTCGTGGTGGAGGTGTGTTAGAGATAGCCAACACCTTATCTCTGTTTGGGGAGACTCCATCAGGTGAAATCGTAAAGCCGAGGAAGTCTACGGTTGTTGCAGCAAACTGACACTTCTCCATGTTAAGCTTTAGACCAGCCAATGACAGCAACTGTAAAGTCTCATCAAGGTGTTGGAGGTGCTGGTCAAAGCTGTGGCTGTAGATGATGATGTCATCTAGGTAGGCTAGGGTATGACGTCCCAGTACTTATGATAGGACGACATTCATTGTTCTCTGGAATGTGGTTGGAGCTGTCGATAACCCAAAAGGAAGACGGCAGAACTGGAAGAGTCGGTAGCCATCTGAAAATGCCGTCTTTGGCCGGTCGGATTCTTCCATTTCCACACTCCAGTACGCAGCACGAGCATCTAGTGTGGTAAAGATATTCTTTGGTCCCAGTTCATCGATGAGTTCATTGATAAGTGGCAGAGGATATGTATCTCCCTTGGTCACTGCATTCAAGCCACGGTAGTCAACAGACCTCCGCCCTTCTTCTTCACTAGCACAACTGGGCTCATCCAGGGTGATGTTGACTCCTCAATGACCCCTGTACGAAGCATGGAGTCACATTGCTCTCGAATGACTTGCCGTGTGGAGTGAGGCAATCTCCATTGTCGGTTACAAACGGGCTTTGCTTCTCCTGCATCGATTTGATGCTTAATCCCATGGACTAAACCTACTGCTTCCTCACCACCATCAAAGAGCCCCTTGTAACGACAAAGCAGTTCAGTCAGCTTATGGCGTTGGGGTTCTTCAAGGTGGCCTAGATCTGGCATTGGGTGATCATTCTGACATGCATCATGCTCCAGGAGTTCGGCGGCTTCGCAGGTGGCAATGGCAATGGATGGCGGTAGCTGTGCGTGTTCAACCTCCAACTCATGATCATTATAACCGAAGTCCTCCACTCCATATTGTCGATCAAAGCCATCCTCTTCCCACCCAAAGTCGATATTGTCACCATCTTCAAGGGAATCAGACTCGACAGGACAGTAGTTGGGCCTGGCGACGACTTCCTCAGGCATTTCGGGCAGGTGTTGAGATGGGTCATTGCTGTAGATGGCTTCTACCTGCTCAGCTGTTCCAAGGCGTGTTCCATTGTGGAGAACCATCTGTTTGGGCATTGTGTTCACCACCCACACAGAGCACCGACGATCCTTTACTTTGGTGACAGCATGGGGTAGGAGAAGTCCTTTTGGCATGGTCGGAATTACAAGAACATCACCATCTGTTGGCCCACTCCGCGAAAGAGACCCTTCTACAAAGCAGCCACTGTGAGCTGCAATATTTGCACGGTGTACAAGATGCACTGCTGCAACTGCTGGGGAAACTTGGTTAGACTCTGGTGCATCTTCACTGGCAACTTCTGTGGGTGACAGGGGTTTGATGCAGCAAATCTTGAGAGACTCTGCATCAGTGTAGACAACTGAGAATGTGTGTCCCTGAAGAATAATGGTGGCATTCCCAGTTGAGGCTTCAGAGGAGAAAGTAATGTCCAGCCGCCTGAGGAGATCCATCCCAATAAGAATATCACCTGGGAAGGAAACGTCAACCACACTGGCCTGATGAACGATGGTGGAATCATCAGCCATATGAAAATGAAGTGTCACCTCAGCAGACACATGAAGTGGTTGCCCTGTTACTCCTCGGAGAATCTTGTTGGAGGGTTTGTGCTGAAGCTTTTGGCAAGACGTGATCATAGCTATGGCACTCGGCTTTATCAACGTGGCCTCAGATCCAGTGTCAAGAAAGCACAGGGTTGTCTTGCCGTTAATATTGAGTCCCACGAGAGGCCGTCCTGACAACCTGGGGGAACTCAACATGGCTATCTGTGGGGTTATGGTTTCTGTCTGTGTATAGGTGGAAGTTATTGCCCCCTTCTGTAACTCTGCCAGCTGAACCGGGAGCTTCTTGCTGGCCAGTCGGAAAGGGACATTGTCTGGCCATGTGCCCAGATCTCCGGCAATGGTAACAGATGATGTCTCTGAGAGTATGCGGTCTGTTCCGTGCGGAAGCTGCATCATTAGAAGCTGCTCGGCACTCTGAGATGTTGTGGGTGGTTGTTCCATGGAAGCTAAACCAGAGATCACGGGATGGAGCAGGTTGTGGGCTCTTCACTCTGTTCACCTGTTCAGCTATGGGGCAAGCATACAAGTCCCGGGCTCTTGTTGGGCGATCAGGATAACGGTGGCGGTCACGGTCATCTAGGGGAAACTCATTTGGGGACTGGTGTCGTGTAGCTGACTCATGCCTGATCCCATTTCTGGAGTTCCATACCCTCTGGGCTGCTTCTGCAAGCTGCTCTCTTTGAGAGCCAAGAAGTCCCTCAACCAGGATGGAATACCAGAGAGGAAAACCCGACGAACAAGCTCGGAGGGATCACCTATGGTTTCTCGATGATCACGATACCCTTGGTAAACGTTCCCTTCCAACTGGAGATAAAAATCCATGGGTGCCTGCACTAAAGTCATCCTGTTCTCGTAGAGCACCTTATAAAAATCAGCAGACGTGTAGGTTCCCCTAAACTTGGTGCGTATAGAGGCCTTAAACGTCTCCCAGTCTCGGATGTAGTCGAACAGAGAGTTTATAATAAGCTCTGCTGGACCTCGACAGTTTGCTCGTGCAGCCTGAATGTAAGCCTCATCAGTGGGTGGTTTCACGAGGTTTTCGATGGAGCGAATCCAGGCTTCCACTTCCTGGTTCCTTTTCAGCGGCTGAGATGCTGAAGTGTCTCCTTTAAAATGGGGGACCGACTCCCTGGCTATAACATAGGACACAGCTGAAGTATGGTCTTGAGATGTGGAATGGCTATTCAGAGGCCCATGCTGCATTGTAGCTGTTAGTTGCTGTGCACCCTGAGGCAATCGAGAACTACGTGGCTGGGGGTCTGGAGGAAGCTGATCAGAAATCTGCCTCTGAATACAAACTCCGGAACTGTCAGAGAGGCGGTGATGTGCTTCTGGTGGCTGCAAAACACGTCTCTCCCTGTTTTGATGCCTCTCTCGTTCGAGTTCAAACTCCTTTTCAGCTAATTGCCGTCGTAAATTTTCAATCTCATCTCGCTGAACACTAGTAGGAGGCTCCTGGGGCTGAAGAACTTCGATCTCTCCTTCTGTCTGTCGAGGACGAGACACAGCTTCTTCCTGACGAGCAAGCCTCTCGTTAAATTGCTGCGTCTGTGCCTTTATTTCTCCAAGCTCAGTAGACAAGGCCTCGATCTTGTCAAGGATTTGGGCTAGCACGGTAACCTCTCCCTCCAT
>NC_051402.1:24581963-24586536 GCF_015228065.2 Penaeus monodon | reverse complement strand
CTTAAAAAAAAAAAAAGCGGAGGGGAAACTTTAAGAAATAAAAAAAAAAAAGACACAACAACAAAAAACGAAAAAAACACAGAAAAGGGAACCCGACTTTGAAAGAGGTAAAAAAAGGGAAACTTAAATAAAAATGCGCAGGGGGAAAAAGCAAAAAAAATAAAAGGAGATCTGGGGCACCCCATCTGGATCGCTGGGTCTCTCTGAGGTGAGGTTTGAAGAACCTCCACAAATATATAATATATTTTTTTTTTAAAATATAGATTATATATTATAATATATAATATATATAACATACATATATGTATAATATATAATTTTTATATAAAAAAAATAGATAAATATATATATATATAATTATAATATATAATATCTATAAAAATTATATATAATATATATGTGTGTGTGTGTGTGTGTGTTAAAATATATATATATATAATATATGTGTGTGTGTGGTGGTGGATATATATATATATATTATAATATATAATATATATAATATATATATACACATAATATATAATAAAAGTAAATATATATATAAATATAATATAAATATTAATATATATAGATATAATAGTTAAATAAAATATGTAATTATAGATATATAGTATATACTAACTATCTATCTATCTACTAATATATATATATATATATAATATAATATATATATATATTAAAATATATATATTTTACAATAATAATACTTATTATTAATATATATATATATATATATATATTAATAATATAATAATATATATAACACACACCACAACACACACCACACACACACACACACACACCACACACACACACACACAAGAAAAATATATATATATAATATAATATATATATATATATATATATATAATATAATATTTTGTATATATATATATATGTATATATATGTATATATTATTATTATATATATTAATATATATATATATATATATCTATATTATATATATATATATCTATATATATTTTAATATTTTATATATGTGGTGTGTGTGTGTGTGTGTGTGTGTGTGGGGTTAATGGGTTAAAATTTTATTATTTTATATTATATAATATAGATATATATATTATAGATTTATTTATTATATATTTATTATGTATGTAGTATGTATGTGTTTTATAATTTTGCCGGGCATAACATAAATATATATATATATATATATGATATTATATTATTATTTATATATTAGATATATATAATATATAGTAATACGTAGTAGTTTTTTTAATCAAAGCCGCATTATAATAAATATATATATATATATATTTTATATATTGATATATTATATATATATATATATATATAAACATACATAAGGCGCGGTGCCAATGGTTTAGAGCGTCGACTCAAGACTGTCACGACGGCAAACTAAATTCGAGGGTTCGAGTCCGAGAACCGCCGCGTTGTTCCCTTGGGTCAAGGAACTTCACCTTATTGCCTACCTAGCCACTGGGTGGCAACGGCCAGCCCAGGTCACCTGCTGGTCCAAGCCCGATAAATATAGAGAATGATTACCTAAAAAAAAAAAACAAAAAAAGGTACCTACCGGCACTCTCCGTGGAAGGACTGGGGAGCCCTACAACGTACTCATCCAAGAGCATCACAACAATGAAGACTACAATTAAGTATCCTGCCTGTGACCAACGGCGGCTCAGACTATGAACCTAACCCTTAAAAGATGTATACATACGTCCATACATATATCTTATATATATATCATTATATATATATATATCATATATAATATTATATGTATATATATATATATATATCATATATATATATATATATATATTATATATATATTATAATAGATATATATATATATAACATGTGTTCTATGTATGTATGTTTACACACAACACACACCCACTACACCACACACCACACACACATACACACACAGACACACACATATAGTATATATGTTCCTTATATGGATATCTATATGTGATATATACTATATATATATATATGTATATATCTCTATCTAGACATGTGTGTAGTGTCCTAATAAGCTGTATCTCCATACAACATATGTATATATATATAATATATATATATATTATATCTATATATATATATATATATATATATAATATATATCTATATAGGTATATATATATGATGTTCTGTGCTTAGCTCTATATATATATATATCTAATATAGCTATCTACTATTATCTATCATATATATATCATTATATATATGTAGTATATATGATATATATATGCACGATAATGTATATATCTAGATATATATATCTCTGCTATATTATATAATATATAGATATCTATCTATCTCGAGTTCACGACATATATTAGTATATATTATATATATATTATCATATATATATATTCTCTATATATCATGTATATCTATATATACTATACATATAATTTATATATATTATATCTATATGTATATATTATGATATATGCTGTGTATATCATATAATATTATCTATATAAATATCTATAATCTATCTATATATATATATATATATATATCATATATATATATATCTATCTCTCTATATATCTATATCTATAATATATATTATCTATATGTGTGTCTTATACATATACAATCATACATATACCATTTCTATCTATATATACTATATATATATATATATATATATATAATAGATCCCATATATGTATATGTATGTGTGCAGATATAGTATCTTCATTATATATCTATATAAATATATATATATATATATCTATATCATATATCTATCGCGCTTCCATATATCATCCCTACTATCATCTATATCTCTCTATCTCCTCTCTATATTTATATCTCTATAATCTATATCTGTTCTCTATCTCTCTGTTATCTCATATCATATCTATATTCGCGATCATATCATATTCTATCTATCTATCATCTATATATATATTATATATCTGTCCCTATCTGCTGTGTGGAATTCATGTCGCAACCGATGTATATATTGCTGTGTATATATTTATAGATATAGATATATATATATAATCTTATATACTATATATATCTAGATATCTATATATATATATCTATAACAATATATGGATGTATGTATGCATATATAGATATATATATATATATATCTATATATATATATATAATATATATCTATATATTATTATATATATATATATATGTTATTATATAATATATTATGTGTGTGTGTGTGTGTTTGAGTGTGGGTGTGTGAGATATATAGTATCTATATCTATATAGATAATATGTCTATATTCTCATATATATCATATATATCTATCTCGTATATATAATATATATATATATACACACACACACACAGACACACACACACACCACACCCACACACATATCTATATATAATATATATATATATATATATATATATATAAGTATATGTATATATATATATATATATCTTATCTATATACTATACATATCTATCTCTAATATATGTATATATATAACTGTGTGGAATTCATGTCGAACAGATTGCGAGTAGAACAACGAAGGGAAGTCCAGAAAACACACGCAATGTGCTGAGGCCTTTTCGCTTTAGTTGCTTCGCAGGGCATCAAGGGTAGTGTATGACACAGTAATACGAATCATGATAGAAAAATGTCTAATTGCATTGATAGCAGTAATAGCAATAATGATACTTGCAAATGACATAGAATTGGATGATAATACGAATAACTAAAGAAATTCAATGTCATTAGTGGCCTGTCACGTGAATTTCTTGACTGGAATTACGACGGAAATAAATGTCTGCGGAGTGAATTAAAGAGCCGAGTGTGGGAGCTTTGATATGCCTAACTTGTATGTTGTGCTAGGAATGTGTGTGGCGTGTGCGAGTTGGGTTAGCAATTATAAACTATGTGTACGTTCGTATAGCTTGTTCTCTGTGTAACATACTCATATAGGTATATGTACTGTGTGTAAAACGTCTACTGTTTTTGACAAGGGAGACTACAGGGATGGAAAGGGTGGACTCCTGCAGAATTTTCGTGGTTATGATTCTTCGTGTTGCTCCCCGTTGGATGTCACATGGCTGCTTTATTTATCTTAAGCTTTGGTTCCTGACTGATTCTCCTGTTAAAGGGCGAAGACGCTCGCTGCTCTGTGATGAATTAGTCCTTGCAAGATTATGGGGGGCCGAGCGTGGCTAGGCCGACGCACGGACGAACTTAGGATCCTCTCGCGAGGGCGCGAGAAATAGTCATAGTGGAAGCATTTGTTTACTCTTCTCATTTATGCACGATGAATGTATATGTACACATCACCACACACACACACACACACACAACACGACACACTCACACAGCTACACACCACGCACACACACAGGTAGCCACACACACTGGCACCACCACACACACACCACAACAGAAACCCCTCACAAACACCTATCCCTGTAATTTTTAAAACATATATATAATATATATAATATATATATATATATATATATATATATCTATATATATATATTACATCTATATCTATATATATATATTATAATATATCTATATCTATATATTATATATATATATTACTATATATATA
>NC_051402.1:24569463-24571963 GCF_015228065.2 Penaeus monodon | reverse complement strand
TGTTTGCCGATTCTCTTTCCCATTATATCTTTCTATCTCATGTCTTTCTTCTCTTTAGCGCAATATTTTGTACTTCATTCTATCTTGTGTTCTTTCTGAACTCTGTGTTACCGTTTGATGTCTGTCTCACCACCTCATTTTACCTAACATCCTACCATCTCCCCTACTTTTCCTCCTTTCCTTCTTTAATCTCTCTCTTTCTCTTTCCTTCATCTCTCTTATCCTCTCTTCCTTTCCTCTCATTCCCGTTTTTGTCACGCGAAGAAAAAGAAGAAGAAGAAGAAGAAGAAGAAGAAGAAGAAGAAGAAGAAGAGAGAGAAAGAGAGAGAGAGAGAGAGAGAGAGAGAGAGAGAGAGAGAGAGAGAGAGTATAAATTGTCGATACATAGATTTTCCATGCAAATGATTCTTCAAAACTTTATTATATTTCTTATTTCAATTCCTAAATTATATTCGAGTCATTTCGTAAATGATTGATACATTTCCAATGCACGCAAAAAGACCTTGAAATAGATTTGAACTTTTACGATTTAAACGTTTAGATTTAGATTTTACGATTTGTCAGGTGGTTACATTATATGAATTGTGTACACTTATTATAATAAAGAGAAACTTTTTTTTTTTCATTATTAGCTGAAAGTGCCCAGTGTCGGCTGGGCAGAAATTTGACTTCCAGAATATGACCAATTTCACAAAGAATAAAACAGCAACTAAACCAAAGCACACACACACACAAACACACACACACACACACACAAACACACACACACACATATGAATGTATGCATATATAGATTTTTTTTTTCATCTTCTTCTTCTTCTTTTCTATCAAGTAGTATATTCGGGAACTATAACTTTGTGCACAAACTATATATTTTGTTTTTCATCTTATTTACGGATCAAACAAAATTTGAGTCTGATAATAATAGTAATAATAATAATAATAATAAAAATGATAATGATGATAGTAATAATAGCAATGATCATAATGATAATAAGGATAATAATAAGAATAAGATAACAATATCATAAAAATAATAATATAATAATGATATGATAATATATAATAATAATACTAAATAATATAATAATAATACTAATATGATAATATAATATAATATAATAATAATGATAATAATAATAATAATAATAGTAATAACAATAATGAGAAATACAGACCAATCTTAGTAATGATAATAATGGCAATAACAAGAGCAACAACAAAAGAACAACAACAATGATAGTAGGATTGATGATCATGATGATGACAATAAGAAAATAATGATAATTCTAATAATAATGCTAAAGATTGACATAAGAGTTATGATCTTGATTATGGCACTAGATAATGAAATATCCAATATAACAACTGTGACTATTTCAGAACCTGTGATAATAAAAATTATTATGACAAAGATAATGCGATATGTGATACTTATGATAATCATTATTATGATTATCATAATTACTTATTACCAAAACTACGAGTACCACATTATCACAATTATTCTGAAGTAACAATAACACGAGATATTTGTTATCGTGCTGAGTTAAAAAGTAATATATAGCATTGTACCTCGAGCAATAAAAATATATTACTGAGAGTTTCGGTATTTGCATTCAAAAGCTGACATTACCTCTCGTTCAAGAAGATATACCATTACTGGAGCAACATCACTAAGAACCAGTGCGTTTATTGCAGCCCCTGTTGATTAATGCTGATGACGGTTGATGATGGTTGTGGGAGAAAAGAATTAAAATTGATTGGGGTTATAATGATAACAATAGTAATGTTGATGGTGATATTATCATTATCAATATAATAATAATTATGATGATCATCATCATCACCATCATCATGATTATGATGATCATCATGATGGTCATGATAACGATTATGATGATGATGATGATGGTGATGATGACAATGACGGTGATGTTCATGGTGACGATGGTGAAAGTGTTGCTACTACTGTTGCTGCAACTACTACTATTACAACAATAACTACTTCTAATAATAACGATAATAATAATAATAACAGTGATGATAATAATGATAAAGATAATAGTACTAATGAAAATATTAATGATGTTAGTAACATTAATCATAATAATGATAATGATAATAACAACAACAATAAAATCAATGATAATAATGACAAATGAAATAACAATAGTGATGATAATTACAGTATTAATTATAATTAATGTAATAAAAGTGATAATAGAAAAATAGTGCTAATATCAGTATATATTGCTACCGTAAGGAGAAGTTACTACCTTGCTGGCTAACGAAAGACGGGCAATACTAGCACAATATGTTTTGTCTTATCTCATTAGCATAATCAAATGCAAAGTTTTCGTGGTCGAGTGTCCTTAAGTGTCTCACAAGACGTGATTAAGGACAAGTGGCGTAACTGCCTGCTTATTTTTCCTTTTTATTTATTTACGTTTTTTTTCTTCTTGTTTTACAGAGAATTTAGAATCCTGTTGTTGTGGAG
>NC_051402.1:24544463-24564463 GCF_015228065.2 Penaeus monodon | reverse complement strand
AAAAGAGAGCAGGGAGGGGGAAAAAGGGGGGAAAAGAGAAAAAAGAAAAAGAGGCAAAGAAAAAAGGGGGGAATTTAAAAGAAAAGAAAGAGAAAAAAGCGAAGAAGAGAGGAAAAAGAGACAGAGAGAGGAGAGGGGAGAGAGAAGAAAGAAGAGAGAAAAAGAGAGGGGAGGGGGTAATAGAAGAGAGATAGAGGGAGAAGGGGGGGTAGAGGGGGGGTAAGGGGGGAAAAGAAGAGGGGAGGAAGGGGGAGAAGGATGGGGGGGGGAGGGGGGGGGGTTTTTCCAATAAGGAAGGGGGAGGGGGGGAGGGGGGTGGTCCAAGGGGGGGGGAGGGGGGGGTTGGGGGGGGAAAAGGGGGGCTAAGGGGGGGGAGAGAGGGGGGGATGGAGGAGGAGAGGGGGGAGGGGGGTAATTTAATTTTAAGGGGGGTTTTGTAAAAGGGGAAGGGGAAAAGTTATATTTTATAAGGGGGATTTTTTTCCCTCAATATTTTCCAATTATTACTAAAGGGGGTAATTTAAGGAGGGGGTAAAAAAAATAAGGAAAAACAAAAGAAAGGGAAATAGGAAAAAGAAAAAAAAAAAAGAAAGAGGGGGGGGGGAAAAAAGAGAAGGGGAAATTGGGGGGGAAGGGGAAAAAAGGGGAAACTTTAGATATAATTTAAAATTTAAAAAAGGGGGAAGGTTAATTAATAAAAATAAAAAAATGGTATAAAACAATAACAAGGGGAAAGGAAAAAAAAGAAAAAGAAAAAAAAGAAAAAAGGTACAAAAGAAAGGGAAATAGAAGGGGGGGGGTTTTTTTTAGAAATGACACACCCCTGGGGGGGGGGTTTGGGGGGAAAGGAAAAAAACCAAAAAAAAAAATTTTTTAAATTCAAACAAAAAAAAAAAAATATAAATATATTAAATTTTAAAAAATTAGAATAAACAAAAAAAAAAAATAAAAAATAAAAAATAAATAAATAAAATAATAGTAAAAAAAATAAGGAAAAAAAAGGTAATAAAAGGGAAAAAATATAAAAGGGGACTTTAAAATAGGTTTTAAATAAAACCAAAAAAAATTAAATAAAAAAATAAACAAAAAATATATATAAACCATAAAAATAAACCAAAAAAACCAAGGGTAAAATAAATAAAAAATAAAAGACCAAAAAAAATTATATAAAAGGGGAAAAAAGGGGGGCAAAAATACAACAAAAAAAATAAAAAATAATATTAATTAAAAAAAAAAACAATTTTTTAAAAAAAAGGGGAAAAAAAAGGGGAAAGGGGGGGGTGTTTTGGGGGGGTGGGGGGGGGGGTTTTTGGGGGGGGGGGGTGGGGGGGAGATTGGGGGCCCCTGGGGGAAAATTATATTTAATATATAAATATAAAAATAGAGGAAAATTAATTTTAAAATAGAAATAGAACATAAAAACCCCCACAATAATAACCCGGGGGGGGAAAGATATAAAATAATAAATAAATTTTTAAATAAAAGGGGGATAGAAAAATAAAAGGGGGGGGAAAATTTAAAAAAATAAAAAATATAAAGAGAATAAATAATTTTAATAAAAAATAATATATAAAAAAATTAAAATCCAAACAAAAAAGATAAAATTAATAATAAAAAAAGATAAATTTAAAAAAAATAAAAATAATCCATAGAAATTTTATATATATATATAAAATTTTATATATAAAAAATAAGATATTAAAATAAATATATAAATCCCCTAACATATGATATATATATTAAAATAAATAAAAAAATAAGAAAAATTAAAATTTTAAAGAATAAAACCTTTATAGAAAATAAAAAAAGGGGAATTTTAAATAAAAGAATAAAGAAAAAATAAAAATTAAAAAAAATTAAGAGAAAAGGGGTGAAAAAAAAAAAAAATAAAAAAATAAAAAAAAAAAAAAGAGGGGGGAAAGGGGGGGGGGGGGGGGGGGGTGTGTGGGGGGATATAATAAAAAAAATAATTTAAAAAAGATAAAAAAAAAAAAAAAAAAAAGAAAAACCCAAAAAACACACAACACCCACACACAAAAAAAAAAATAAAAAAAAAAAAATAAAATGTAAAAGAGGGGGAAAATGGAATTAAATATAATATTTGAAAAGAAATTTTAGCGAATAATTTGGAAATTTAATTAATTGAATAAATTTTAATTAAATATAAAAATTTTTAAAAACCAATTTATAATAAAACAAAGGAAAAATTTATCCTTTTTGATATTTTTAAATTTTAAAGGGAAAAATAAGGGGGGGAGGGGGGGGATGATATTTTAAAATAGTATGCGTATGTTTAATTAAATATATAAAATAAGGGTATTAAAAATATATAATAATATAAATAATTTATATATATGGTTTTTATAAAAATCTAATATATATATATATATAAATAATAATATATTTTATATATTTTTTAATTTATTATATAACTAAAATTATAATAGAATATATAAATTAATGTTTTTTAATAATATATTTTAAATTAAAATATATAAAATATATATCATAAATATATTTTATATATAAGGGTAAATATAAATATTATATTTATATATATTTTATATATTAAAATATATTAATGTGTTTGTGTTGTGTGTGGTGGGTGTTGTGTTGGGGTGGTGTTGGGGGTGTGTGTGTGTGGAGGGGTTTTTATGTATAATATTATATATTATTTTTATATATAATATATAATATTATATATATATATATTATATAAAGATATTTTGTTAAAATATTCATAAATAATTAAAAAATATTTTAATTTATATTTATATATATTTATATATTTTAATGTGTTTTGTGTGTGTGGGTGTGTGTGGGGTTGTGTGTGTGTGTGTGTGTGGGTGTGTGTGTGTGGGGGGGGTGTGTTTTGTATTATCTATAAAATTCTATATTAATTTTATATATATAAAATTTTTTATAATATAATATTTTATGATTTATATATATAATTAAATATATTTATATATTAAAAAATTATTATATCTATATTATAATATATATATAAAAGGTTTTTGTATATAAAAATATTTAAAATAATTATATTAAAATATTAGACTGTTATTGTTATGTTTTGTCTAAAGGATATATTAATATTTTATATATATAGATTTTTTATATATATTATAAAAATATAATATATATAAATATGGGTTTTCTATAAGGTTTTATTACAATATAATTTTATATATTATATATTATCTTATATATAGATATATATAAATATAAAAACAATATATAATATGTTTAAAATATATAATATATATATATAATTATATCTATACGATATAATTGATTATTATTCTAATTATTTTATATTATTTACCAAAAGATAAAGGTTAAAAAAACTATACCAAAAAATAATCTTTTTCCATAAAAATATTTTAAAATTTATATTAATATATATACGATATAAAATTTTAAAATAGAGAAGAGATAATTTTATTTAGTAAAATTAATATTCTCTATTATATTTTTAAATATAAAATTGTTTTTTATAAAAATTTATAAACCATTATAGTATAATTATATATTATAGATATTTAAAAAATAATTAAAGCTTATAAAATTTTAATATAACTTTAATATATTATAAAACTATATATTTTATAATTTAAAATTTTTTATCTTATTTAACACCCTCTATTATAATTATATTATTTTTTTAATTTATTATCTATATTTTTTTTATTCCTTTATAGAGAGAGAAGGGAAACGGAGGTGAGAGGGAAAGGAAGAGGGGAGAGGGTGGGGTGTTGGTGTGGGGTGTGTGTGTGTATGCGTGTGTTGGGGTGTTTTGGGTGTGGTTTTGTGTGTGTGTGTGGTGGGTGTGTGTGTTTTGTGTGTGGTGTTGGTGGGGTGTGTGTGTACATATTATAATTTTTGTATAAAATATGTAAAAATATATAATTCTTTTTAATATATTATATAAAATATTATATCTATAATATATATATATATATTTATTTTTTTTCCCTGACAATTTTAATATTAGATTCTATAATATTTATATAATACTATATTAAAAAATTATAAACAATCTTTATAACCCTAGAAATATATAAAACCATATATAGATATATAATATAGATCTTTTATTTTATATTATTATATACCCATTTTATTTTTATATAATAAGTATTTTAAAAATTAATTATATTGGTATATTAAAATATATATTTAATAGATATAAATACTCTATATAATTAATTTTGTATGTATAAAATTTATTTATATATAATATATAATTTTCTTTAATATATATTTTATTATCCCCACCTATTATATTATATTATATAATATAATTTTTATTATATAATATTCTATATATATTTTATATTTTAAAATATCAAAGGGGTGTGTGTGGGGTGTGTGGGGGTGTGTGGGGTGTGTAATATAATATCTTTTTTATTTTTTTGATTAATCATATTATATATAAATTGATATGAAAATCAAAAAATATAAGCCCTTCCCCCCCCCCCCACCCCCCCCCAAAACCCTAAGGAATTTCTATTAAAATTTTAAAACGATTTTATTTTATTATAAATTTATATTTTATAATTAATGTTATAGGAAAATGTCTTTTATTTTAAAAAGGTTATTATATATTATTTTTATTCCCCTTAGGAAAATTTTTTGTTATTTATGATATATTATAATTTAAAATTTAAAAAATATATACTATAAATATATATATATATAATTTAAATTTTATAAAAGATATGATAATTTTAAAAATTTTATATTTGATTGGAGGTTATAAAATTATATATTATATATCTTATAAATTTTTTGGATACTTCTAATTTGGTTGTTTCTATTTTTTAAAATTTATATTTTATTAAAAATTTTAATTTTATTATTCTATATTTAAAAAAAAGGTTATTTTCTTTTTAGTTATTGTTTCTTTTTTTATAAATTTTTCCTTTTTATAGCTTTATATATTATAAAATTTTATTTTTTTACCCTTTTTTATTTTAAAATCCCCTTTTTTTTTTTTTTTTTATTTTTAATGTTGTATTTTTTGTGTTGTTTTGGGTGTGGTGTGTGTGTGGGGTGTGGGTGTGTGTTTTTGGGTGTGTGGTGTGTATGTGTGGGGGTATTTTTTTTCTTTTTTTTTTCTAAAATTTTTTTTTTTGTATTGGGGTTTCGGGTGGTTTTATATTTTTTTTTTAAAAATTTTATTCCTTCCCTTTATTAATTATTACTATTTATTTATTTGTGGGGTTGTGGGTTTTGTGTGTGTGTGTGGGTGTGAGAGTGAGTGTGTGTGTGGGTGTGTGTGTATATATGTATATTTATATACATATATATAACTTATATAATTTAAAATCTATTTTTTTAAATTTTAAAATTTATCTATAATATTTTATTTTCTATTTCTATTTTTCTATATAATTAAATTTTTTTCTTTATATTTAATATTTTATATTTCTATTTCCATTATCATATCTATTAATCTTTTTATAATATATATATATGTATATATATTCTATATTAAAATTTTTTTATATAATCTATACCCATCTTTTTATCTTTATTAAAAATACCCATATTCTACATTATCATTTAATATTTATATTTATATAATTATATATAAATTTATGATTATATATTTATAATTTATATTATTCTAGTTTTAAATATATTATATATCATAAAACTTTCTTATATTCCGATATCTTTTCTTATATATAATATATATATATATTATAATATATCTTATTTTATTATCCCTATTTATTATTATATCTATATATAATTTATTCTTATAATTATTTAAAATTTAACATATTATATATCTAATTAATTTTTTATATTATATTAAATATTTTTTTGGGTATAATATAATCTTAATTTTTTAATTTTGGGGGATCAAAATTTTTTATATTTCCCTTTTAATTTAAATTTGGTATCTATTCAATTTTTTAAAAAAAATTAGGGTTTAAAAATTTTTTTAATTTAATTTAAATTTTTTTTCCTCCTAAAATATAAATTTTTTCCCATATATTTATTTAATATTGGGGGAGGGGGGGGGAGGCCGAGGGGGGGAGGGGGGTGGGTTGTTGGTTTTGGGGGGTGGTTTCTGTGTGTGTGTGTGTGTGTGTGTGTGTGGGTGTGTTGGGGGTGTGTGGTGTGTGTGGGTGTGTGTGTGTGGTGTGGGTTTTTTGGGGGGTTTTTATTGGGGTGTGGTGGTGTGTGTGGGGGGGATAAATAAAAAATTTATTTATCCTATCTTTTTTTATTTTTAATTTTTTCTATATTTCTCTATTAAAAACCCCATTACAAATTTTTTGGGGGGGTGTGGTGGGGGTGGTGGTTTTGGGGGTGGGTGGGGGGACCTCTTAATAAAATTTCTAAAATTTTTATTTCTTATTCTAGAATCTTATAAAAATATAAAAACTTTTAAAAATCTTTTTTAATTATCTTATTTTATTTTAAAAATTTTTATCTATATATTTCTATTAGATTTTCATTTTAAAAAAATATATAGGTTTACATTGAGATATTTTTATATTAAAATTTTTAATTATATATATTTTATAATATATATATATATAGATATTTTGAAATTTACAAAAAATTAAAACTTTTTATTTTGCCTTTTGTTTTTTTTTAAAATTTTTAAAATTTAAAATCGTTTTTAAAATTTTAGATTATTTATTTCTTTATTTTTATTAAATTTCTTTTATATATTGGGGATTTATCTAATACCCCAAAAAGGATCTACTAAATTTTTTAAAAAATTTAAAATAAGTATTTTATATAAAAATTATTATCTACAGATTAATATTTTTATAGATTAATTTTAAAATATCTATATATATTTTAAAATCTTATAAATATAAGATTAAAATAAGAAAAAAAATAATAGAATAATATAAGGTTAATCAATAAAATTTTAAAAGATTTTAAAATATTATATATGGATTTTTATATTTTATAATGGAAATACAACCTATATATATATATAATAGGAAAAATATAAGAAACTAATAATTAAAAAATTAAAGGGGGGAAAACCCAAAAATTTGAATTTAAATATATATAATAAATATAAAATAAAATAAATATACTAAAAATATTTTTAAATTTTAATTCGAGATTTTATTTTAACATATTATTATTTTATAAATTTTATATAGATGAAAGGAGAGAGGAGAGGGGAGAGAGAGAGGGGAGAGAGGAGAGAAAAGGGGTGTGTATGTGTGGGGTGGTTTTGTGTTTTTATGCGTGTGTGTGTGTTGGGGTGGTGTGTGGGTGGTGTTTGTGTGTGTGTGGGTGGGGTGTGTTTTGTGTGTGTGTGGGGGTGTGTGTTTTTGTGTGTCCCCTATCCTATAAGGTAATTGGGACCTTTTATATTATATTATATTTAAATAGAATATATAAAATTTTATTTTGATATTAAAAAATTTAAACCATAGACTTTATATTTTATATTATAATTAGTTATATATATTCTCTTCTAATTATTAAATTATTTTTATATATACATATATATAAAATCCATAGCCTATTATTATTTTTTTATAAAATATATATAATATATAAATATATATTTAAAATATTATTATTTTTTTTTTTTTTTTTTTTTTTTTTATATATCCTTTTTATATATTATATTCTTTCTATATTGATAAAAATCTTTATATCTATTAATATATATATTTTATTAAAATTGGGGGATGTTAAAAATTTAAAATATATAAGAAAAATTATAATAGATAAAATATATATATATATAATTATAATAAATTTTAAAATATATTTTTGGGTGGTGGTGGTTTTGGGGGGGGGTGGGTTAATAAAAATATATTTTATATCATTATAGATTATATTATATTAACTAACTTTTAAAATATATAAAATTATAAAATAACACCCACACAAACCCCCACCCACCCCATATTTAAAATAATATATAATTTATAATGATTATATATATAAATTTAAAATAAGTATTTTTATGTAAAAGTAAAATAGAAAATATATTTATATAAAATTTTAATATATAAATTAAATAAATATCCTTTTTAAAATAGGGATAATTTAAGAGATATATATAAATATATCATAAATTTTTTTTAATTATATTTTTTTTTATTTATATTATATATTTAAATTTTTTATATAAATATATATATATATAAAATATATAATTATATTTAATTATATTTAACCTATTTGGTCTATTAAAAATTTTGGGGTATGTTTTTTTTATATAATATATAAATTTTATAATCTTTTATATAAAATTAAAATAATATTTTAATTTATATATATAATTTAAAATTTTAAAATAATTAATTCTTTATTTATAAAATTTATACAATATATATATACTAAAATATATATTTTAGAAAAAACATATTTATATATTATATTATATTATATATAATTTTATTTTAATTATATTTTAAAATTTTATTATTATTATAATTTTTATATAATATTGTTTTTAATATGTTGTGTGTGTGTGTGTGTGTGGGGGTGTGGGGGGTGTGTTTGTGTGGGTAAAGTTTTGTTTTGTATTATCTATATATTATATATATTATTTTTATATATAAATTATAAAATTTTATTTTAAAAATATATGTATTATATTTTTATTGTATATTTATAATATCTATATAAAAATATATATATATTTTATATTTATATATAAATATCTTTTGTGTGTGTGTGTGGTGTGGTGTGGGTGTTTTGGTGTGTTGTGGGGTGTGTTTTATAGTTATATATATCCCTATATATTAAAATTTTATATATATTTTAGTATAATATATTATATAATTATTTTATATATTATATATATATAAATAATAGAATTTTATTAAAATTTTATAAAACTTCTTATAATTAAAATGAAAAATTAATAATATACTATATCTTATATTTTAATATATATTTTAAAAATTAAAATATATCTTAATAAAAAAATAAAAGTATCTTAATATATTCATAATTCCAATAAATAAAATTAAAAATAATTATATTAAATATTAAAATAAATATATATATAACTATATATATAAACTAGATTAATTTAAAAATATATATATTTTTAATTATAATAACATATAAAATATATTATATATATATTTTTAAAATATATTTTATATATATATTTTAAAATAAAAATATTATAATTATTTAGTATATCTATATATATATTCTTATAACCCATTTAAATTTATTTTATTTATATATAAGGAAAGGGAAACGAAAATTTTTTAAAGAAACCAAAAAATAAAACCCAAATTTTTTTTAAGGAAAACAAAGAAAAAAAACTATAGAAAATTTTAAACCCGGGAAAAAATCAAAAAATAGGTATAAAAATATTAAATATAAAACCATAAAAACGCAAATGATAAAATAAAATGGTTTTAAAAAATAAAATAAAAATTTAAAAATTCTAAAAAAATAACTAGGAAATAATATATTAATTTTATAGATAAATTTTATTTTTAAAAATAATATTCAAAATTTAATAAAAAAATTAAAAAACAAGGGAAAAAAAAAATATTTTAATTATAATATTATAAAATAATAAAAATAATAATATAGGAAAAGAAGAGAGGAGAAGAGGGAGAGAGGAGAGAAAGGGGAGAAGAGAGGGGAGGAGGTGGGGGGTTTATGTTGGGGTGTGTGTTTTGGGGGGGGGGGTTTTTTGTGTGTGTGGGGGTGGGGTTGTGGGGGTGTGTGTGTGTTGTGTGTGGTGGTGGGGGTGTGTTGGGTGTTTGTGTGTGTGTGGGGGTGGTGGATTGAAAAAAATTCAATATAATTTCATATTAAACCCATAATAAATATTTTAAAATATTTAATTAATAAATATAATATTTTAGAATTTTAATAAAAAACCTATATACAAAGAGGGGTGTGGGTGTGGGTGTGGGGGGTGGTGTTTTGGGTTGGGGTTAAAATTTTTTTCTTAAAACTATATATATTTAATATAATAATATATATAATATATAAATAATAAAAATAGTAAAAAATATATAAGGGTATAACAATAATTTTGAATAATATATTTAAAAATATATTATAAAATATTAATATATAATATAAAAAAAATTAAAATAAAAAATAAAAAAAATAATATTATACTAATTAAAAAAGAAAATAAAGAAAAATATTTTAAAAATATTTTAAAATAAAAATTTAATTATTTCAAAATAATAGATATTAAATATAAATATATATTTTAAAATTTTGGGTAATATATATAAAATAATTTTTAAAAAATTTTACAATATAAATATATAACTTGATAATAAATAATACTATAATTATAAAGATAAAAGAAAAATAGAAATTTTAAAAGGGTATATAATTATCTATAAGGAATATAATAATAATTTTTTTAAAATATATTAAAATTAATCATAAAACCAAAATTTAAAATATATTTTAAAAACAGAATTTTAAAAAACATCTAATAAAAAATATATCATTTTTTAAAATAAATATAAATTTTAAAAATATATAATACACACACACACACCCCACACGCCACAAAAGGGGAAAAACACCACACCAAAAGGTTTAAATATTAAAAAAGCAAACAACAAAATAGGAAAAATAAACATCAAGATAAAAAGGGAAAAAATTAAAATAAATAAGAAATAAAATAGTATTTGTAAAATAATTTTAAAATTTAAAATTTTAATAAATTAAAATATAATTTAATAATTTAAAAGGGGGGGAAAGCCTTTTTAAATAATTTCTAAACCTTTTAAAAAAATATAATAAGAATTATTATAAAATTTTTAAAAAACAACCCAAATAATATAGGGGAAAATAGAAATATAAAAAATAAATAACAAAAAAAGAAAAAAATAAAAAATTTTAATTTTTTAAATTCAATAGAAATATATATTATAATATGATATACAGAAATAATATAAAAAAAAGAAGTTTTTCAAAGGAATTTTCAAAAAAATCAATATTTAAAATAAATAAAAATCCAATTTTATTTAAATTGAAATTTTAAAAAAGCAAAAAATAAAAATTTAATATATAATAAAGGAAATAAAAGACCATAATTTTTAAGGAAAGAAAAAATATAAATTTTTAAAAAAATATTTTAAAACAGACACACACCCCCACACAACCCCACACACCCACGATAATAATATATAATAAGGGGAAATAGATAAAATTTTAAAATTTAAATAGATAATAATATATAATTTAATAAATCTCATATTAAAAAAATAATATAAGGTAAAAGCTATCCTAATTTTATATATTATATATATTTTTTACTTTATATATATATTCAATTTATTATATAGATCCCCTTTTTATTAATATATTTTATATATATAAAATATATATTATTATTATATTTAATCTTTATACTTCTAAAAAAATTTTATATAAAATTTGTTATATATATTTGTGTGTGGTGTGTGTGCATATTTTTTATATGATATTAAAATATATATATTATAAAATTATTTAAAATAATTATAATTTTTAAAATTTATTTTAGAAATTTTAAAAATATATTTAATATTATTATATTATTTATAATATAGATATTTTATCTTTTGATTTATTATATAATATATAAAATTTTATAAAAATATATTATATTTTTTTTATATAATATACTTAATTTGTTGGGGTGGGGGGGTGTTTTGTGTGGTGTGTGGGTGTTTTGTGTGTTGTTGTGTGTTGTTTTGTAATATTATTTAAATTTTATATATATCTTTTAAAAATATAATTTTATATATATTGATTAATTCCACATATATATATATTTTTGTGTGTGTGTGTTGTGGGGTGTGTGTGGTGTGGTGGTGTATGTTTTTAAAATAATCTATAAAATTTTATAAAATTATATATAAAATTATTATATTTTTTTTTAAAAAAAACCCCCACCCCCCAAAAAAAACAACACACACACACACCAAAACACACACACCACAAAACCCATAAATTAAAATTTATATTTTATATATATTTTATATTTTTTTATATATATAAAATCATATATATTAAATTAATAATATATGTTTTTTGGTGGGGTGTGTGGTGTGTGGGGGTTTTTGTGTTGTGTGTGTGTGGTGTGGTGTTTTTGGGGGGTGTTTTTTGTGTGGTTTGTGTTTGTGTTTGGGGTATATAAAATTTTAAAACAAAATATAAACCCATATATCTATATATAATAAAATTTTATAATCATTGGATATAAAATATAATTTCATAATATTAATATTAACATATATTTAAAAATATAGATATAAAATTTGATAAAAAATAATATATATTATTATATTATATGATATTTTTTTATAAAATGTCTAAAGTTTTATAAAATTATTAAAAATTTTCAAAAAATTTTAAACATATATAAAATATTCTAAACTAAAAAATATTTTTTATTATACCTATATGCATATATACATATATAAATAATAATAAAATAATTATATATATAAATATATATATAATAAGATAATAAATTTTTATATATATATTATATAATAATATTAAATATATTATAAAATATATAAAAATATATAGATATATATATATAATATATTATTATTTTAAATTTTAATAAAGTATATTTATATATATATATAATATATTATATTTTATATTTGTAAAAATTTTTAATTTTATAATAATTTTTCACTTAATAACATTTTAAATATATGAAAATATTTTATAAATCTAAAATATATTATATATATATATATTTTATTTTATAGATATATTAAAATATATAATATAAAAAAGGAAAAAAAGGGACTAAAAGAGAGAGGGGGGGAAAAGAGAGAGAAGAGAGAGGAGGGGGAGAGGAGAGAGAGAGGGGGAAGAGAGAGGTGTGTATGTGTTTTTGTGTGTGTGTGTTGGTGGTGTGTGTGTGGGTATGTGTGTGGGTGTTTTGTGTGTGTTTTGTGTTGTGTGTGTTGGGGGGTGTGTGTGTGTGTGTTGGTGTGTGTGTGGGTGGGTGTGTGTTTTGTTTTTGGGGTTTGTGGTTTGGTGGTGTGTGTGGTAAATAAATAAATTTTTAAAACAAAATTTCCTATATAATTATATTAATATAAAATACTAGATATTAGGGTAAAATATATTAAAATTATATATAATTATATATTAAAATTTTTATATTTTAATACATATAAAAATGTGGGGGGTGGGTGTGTGGGGTGGGGGTGTATACATATTAAATTTTATATATAAAATAATATATAAAAATTTTATAATAATTAAAATAATATATATTTAAAAAATAAAATATAATATATTATAATATAAAATTTGATATATTATATATATTACACAAAAAATATTATATAAAAATAAAAATTATACATAAAATATGTATATATTATTTTATAATATATAAACTATAATTAAAAATATTTTAAGTAAAATATATATATATATACTATAAACAGATATAAATGTAAAATATTTTGGGTAAATATAATATATATAAAAATTTTATATAAATAAATATCCCCTCTATATTTATATATATTTATATAACATATATTATTATCCAAATTTTAAAACATTGATTATTTTATCTAATTATATATTTTAAATTTTAAAATATATATAATTTTAATATATTATTATATATCACACACACACCACACACGCACAACTATTTACAAAAAAAACTTTTGTATATTCGTTTATATATATATATATAATATATGTATATACTACTACATTATTAAAATTTCATATATATATATATAAAAGTTTATATATAATATAGATATATTTTAATTTTTAAAAATATATAATACAAAATTTATGTATAAATATTTTTAAAAAATATTATACTTTTATTTATAATATATATCTATATCTCTTTTTTATTAAAAAATTATATTAATATTTATAAGTTATTTTTAAAAATATAAATAATATAATTATGATTATAATATATTTTCCCCTAATAACAGTACATACATTTTAAATATATTTTATAAAATAAAAATATATATATATATATAGAATTTTTATAGATATTATATTATTTAATTTTAAATTTATATTTATATTTAATTTTAAAAACATATATATGATATATATATATTAGATATAATATAATTTTAAAATTATTTATATATATATAGAATTTTAATATATTTTTTTATATAGTATATAAAATTTAATTTTAAAAAATTTTTTATAAAAAAAAAATAAAATAGAATAAATTATATATTTTAAATAATAAATAGGATTTTTTAATTTTAATTTTTATATTTTTACTAAATACCCCCACCCCAAAACAAACCACCCAAAACCACCCCCACCCCCCCCACCACAAAACCCCAACACACACAAATTTGGGGGAAAAAAACATAGAAAATTTTAAAAATTTTAAATTGATTAATAATGATTTCCCCCTTTTACCAGCTAATTTTTGTGGTGGGTGTGTGTAAATATTAAAAGTAATTAAAATTCAAATTATATATTCGGGGAAATAATTTTAAAAGACAATAAATTTAAAAAAAAAATAAATAAAAAAAAAAGTTTTTAATTATATAATTTTAAAATAAAAATATTTTTAGTTTTAATATATTTCTATATATATTTCATTATAATTCATATTAACCCATCATAAATGATAATTTAAGGTCAATTTTTAAAAAAAAATTTTTAAAAAAATATCTTTTTCTTATTTGTTTTGGGGTGTTGTGTGTGGGGTTTTGTGTGTGTGTGTGGGGTTTTATTTTTATTATATCCCATTTTTTATCTATTGATATTATATGTTTATATATATTTTATTTTCTCCCCCCCTCCCCCACCCCACCCCCACCCACCCCCCCCACACCCCACCCCCCCACCCCCCAAAAATCTATATTATATATACTTTTTTATTCTTATCTTAATTAAATTTTATTTATATTTTTTCTATATTTTAAATATTATTTTAAAATATTATTTAATTGTATTTTATCTTTTATATTTTAATTTATTATTTTATATTTATACTAATTATATATATATTTATATTTATAATTTCTATATATATTTTTATCTATTATTTTATTTAAATTAATTCTTATTTAAAAAATATTATAAAAATTTTGTGTGTGTGTGTGTGTTTATTAAAATTTTATATATATTATAATTGTTATATTATATATTAAAATTTTATATTATATTATAGAATTTTTAAAATAAAATAAATAAGGGATATATATATTTATAATATATCTATATATATTAAAATAAGGGTTTATAAAATTATATTTTATATATATTTTGTTTTATATATTTATATATAAAAAGATATATAATATATTATTATTATATTTATTTTATCTATTAAATATATTATGTGTGTGTGTGTGTGTGTGTGTGTGTGTGGGGTGTGTGTGTATGTATTATTAAAACATATTTTTTTATAAACTTATATATAAAATTAATTATCCCCTTTATATTTCAATATATTTTATGTTTGTGTGTGTTGTGTGGTTTTGTGTTGGTTTTGTGTATTTATTTTATATATATTAACATATTTTATATTTTATATTAATATATGATTATATTTTATCCATAATTATATATATATATATAATATATTATAACTATTATATGAAGGGATATATATAAAATAATATAAATAAAATATAATAATATATAGAAAATATATTATATATTTTAATATAATTTTTTTATATATATACACACCCCACACACACCCCCCACACACAAACCCACCCACACACACCAAAAACCACACACAACACACACATATATATTAATAATTTTATATAATATATAATACATTTTATATATAATTTTATAATATATTATATTAAAATATAAAATATATTGTTTTTGTGTGTGTTAGTGGGTGTGTGGGTGTGTGTGTGTGTGGACCACCACACACAAACACACACACACACGCCCGCCAAAACACACACACACACACACACACCACACACACACCCCACAAACAACCCCTACAACACACACACACACACAAAACACACACACCCCACCACACACCCCACATATTATAATATATATATAATATATATATATATAGATATTATATATAATATATTATATGTGTGGGAGGTTTTTGGGGGTGTGTGTGTCTTTTGTTGTGTGGGGTGTGTGATTGAGTGGTGTGAGGTGGTGTGTGTGTGTGTGTGGGTGTGTGTTGTGTGTGTGTGGTGTGTGTTGTGTGTTTAAAAATATGAATGAATAATAAGTAAATCTATATATTATATTTTTTTTATAATAATATATAGATAAAATATATATATTTTTTTTTTAAAATACATACAACACATACAAAAACATACACAAAACACACACACACCCACAACACCCCACACCCCCACACACACACACACAAATATATATATATATAATATTATATTAATTTTATAATTATATAATATATATAAATATATTGTGTGTGGTGGTTTGGGGGTGGTTTGGTGTGTGGGGGTGTGTTTGTGTGTGTGTGTAACCCACACACACACACACAACACCCCACAAGCACGTTAAAACACACACACACATACACAAAAACACCCCCACACACACACACCACACCCCCCCCAAAAACCCAAAAAAACCCCCCAATGTATAATATATATAAATATATATATATAATATTATATATATAAAATCTATATATAAAATGTATACTAATAAAAATTGGTGGGGTGTTTGTGTGTGTGGTGGGGGGGGGTGTGTGTGGTTTTTTGTGTGTGTGTGTGGTGTGTGTGGGTGTGTGATGAGGGTGAGTGAGTGTGTGTGTGTGGGTTTTGGTTTTGTGTGTGGTGTGTGGAAAAAATGAATGAAAAAAATAAGTAAAATTTAATATATATAAAAATAGATTATATATATAATATAATATAATTATATATATTTTATATATTTTATAATATATAAAAATTTAAAATATATATATATATATAAATAATATTATTAAAATATTTATAATTTTTTATATTTTACAATGTAAAAATAAAAAAAATATATAAATATATTTATATATATAATATATAATTTTATTTCACATATCATTTTAAAGGTAGTTCCCTGTCTGAGCCCCCGGGTCATAGATGATACTCAATTTCAAGTTTTCCGTTTTGAGCTTTGGAGGGGGGTTTTTTTGGGGGAGGGTCCCCCGTTCCTTTTCCCCGGAGAGTGCCGGGTTTCCCCTTTTTAGGAAAATTCTTTCTTTTTTTTCCGGGCTTTGGGGCCACACTGACTTGAGCGGGGTTGGCCAAACCCCCCGGCTAGGCCGGCAATTGAGGGAAGTTCCTTTCCCCAAGGGGAAAAAAACGCGGCGGTCGGGGACTCAACCCCCCCAACTCAGATTTCCCTCGTGACAGTTTTGGGGTCCGACGCTCTAAAACCCTTTTCCCCCGCAGCCCTTTGGGCGATCATGTGCTTTCATGGTTTTTCTTGGCAATTTAGAGCGGGTTTGCCTTGCCTTCCGCCGGTGGGTTTTTTTCGAGTCCCCACTCTATTTTAAACCCCGGGACTGACTTGGGTGACTTGGTCCCCCAGTGGCTAGGCAAGGGAATCGAGGTGAATTCCTTTCCTAAGGGAAAAAAGCCCGGGGTTCCCCCCCTTAACCCAAAACCCCCGAAATCAGAAATTTTTGTCGTGACATTTGAGTCCGGGCGCTCTAACCCTTTTGGGCCCCCGCGGCCCCCTTATATGTTATAATATATATATATATAGATATATATATAGTAAAAATAATATATATAAAATATATTTTATAAATAATAATTTTAGATTTTTTATTTGGGGGGGAATGGGGAATATATAAAATAAAAAATAATTATATATATAATATATATAAAATTTTATATTAATATATTAAATTTCATATACGTAAGATATATATAATATATAATATATATATATATATATATAAAGTATATAATATAAAATTTAAAAATATAATAAACACACACACACACAAAAATATAGATATTAATTAATATAAATATTATAGATAATTTTATTATAATATATTATATAATTTTATTCTATAAATAATGGAATAAAAAAAAAAAAGGGGAAAATAAATATCTAAGAATGATTATATTATATAATATAAATAAATATATATATTATTAATTTTATATATATATACATAATAGTATTTTATATAAATTTATTTTATATTTAATTTAAAAATTTTATTATTTATATATTAATTTTATTTTCTTAATTTTCTATTATCATATAATATTAAAATTTTATTTTTATATTAAAATATATATATTTAAAATAAAATCGAATTTGAATATTATATAATATATATTATTTTTGGTAACCGGGTTTTTAAGGGAGTATATGTGTTTTAATCTATATTTAGGCCCAAATTATATATATATTATTTATTTTAAAAAATTTTTTAAGGGCAATTTCCCAAAGTTATTTTTTCACCAATTATCACCCATCTTTTCCCATCTATTTTTTTTTATCTATTATCTATCTTCTATCATCTAAACTATCTATTTATTTTATTTTTTATTATTTTATTAATATTATAATTTTTTTATATATATAATAATATCATATATATATATATATATATATTTTAAAATTTTTTATATATTTAAAAATAATATGATATAATTATATACAATATTTTATATGGGGAAAAATTTTAAAATATAAAATATAGAATAATATATAATTTATAGGTATAAAATATATATAAAGTTATATATATATATGATATTATAATATATATTTATATATATATATATATAGTTTTATTAATAATAATTATATATATTTAAAAATTTATATAAAATATATAAAATATATAAGGAGAAAATATATATATAATATATATAAAATTAGTTTATAAACACAATCACTTTTTGCAAATTTTTCTCCTCTTCCTGGGGCTCTCCTCCTCTTTTTTTGTTTCCCCATTCCCCCCCTTCCCTTTCCCCCCCCCCCTCTTTTCCCCAAAGTCTTTTTCCCCTTCTTTTCTTTCTTCTTTTTTTTCCGTCCTCCTCCCCCTCAGCTTTCTCCTCTCCCTTCTTCTCCTCTCCCCTTCCCCCCTTTCCCTACCCCCGACCCCGTTCCCTCCCCTTTTTTATTCCTTTTTTTTTTTATCTTAAGTCAGTAGGACCTTTTCCGGGGAAAACTGTTACCGTGCCCGTTTTCGAACCAAAAAATCCAAAACGGGGAAAGCATATCCCATTTTCAGGAAATTGGTTTTGGGACAGAAAAATTTTAAAAATCTGCTTTCCTTTTTTTGGTTCGTTATGCAAATTTTTTCGTTTTTAAAATTTTTAACCCTGCTTTTGATGCTTTTTTTTTGGCGAAAATGTTTTTTTTTGCTCCGGCCCGTTTTGTTTTGATTTTATTGTTTTTACATTATAAAGGGTTTTTACCCCCCAAAAATCTTAAATTTTTTTACTTATAAAGCATGGGGTTTTAAAGAACGATGTCCCCCCAAACTATAGGGACAAACTTTTTTTTTTTCTTACAATTCGGTCTGTAAAACCCCCTCGCCCTTTTTGGGGAATTTTGTTTCCATGCAAAATGCAGAAATAATGTTTTCAAGGCGACACAAACTAAATTTAAAGTCACTGAAAGAAGTTCTCTCAGAAAACGTTCAGCTTAAATTTAATTGGGGGGTCAACGCTTTAAAACATCTTTGGTGTCGAGTCCTCCTTTCCCCCTTTAATAAAGCCGGGTGGGTTTTGTTACTTAGCCCAGTTGGGGAAAGCTACCTTGCTAGCAGAATGTTTTTAAATTTAAAAAAAGAGTTTAGAAGATACTGAACTTCCTCTTTTAAAGTCACCCTTTACCATGCTTTAAATTTATTTTTCCTTTAGTCCCTCTGAAATAAATATTTTTATCAAATATGGGGAGTGAACCCAAAAGGCTTTTTCCAAAAGGGCCCAAATTTGCCCCCCCAAATTTTGGGGAAAACTAGCGCCTTTAGTTCAAACAAAAGCATTTTCAAGTGTGGCACTTTTGGAAGTTAAACCCCCATTCCCCCAAAGGGCCCC
>NC_051402.1:24536963-24539463 GCF_015228065.2 Penaeus monodon | reverse complement strand
TCCGCGGATTGACAGAGGCAGCTAAGCGATCATGCGTGTTAGGAGACTCGACCGCCAACCACCGGCCTGAACGTCAAGGTTTAACTTTAATGAACAATGTCATAATTCAGGGAAAGGCATCGACCAAATACGTGTGAAGATGATGTCCTAGGTTACTGACAAAATAAGGGGAAAGGGGAGAGGGGAGGGGGAGGGGGGAGGGGGAGGGATAGAGGGAAGGGGAGAGAAACAATTTATGTTTTTTTGTTCAATATATTGTTGTCCTAACATAAAATTCCTTTATTCTTTTCTATAAAAATATTGTAAAAGGATAATGGAAAACAACAAAAAGGGAGAAATTATGAACAAAAAATAAGAGTTTTGAAAGTAAACGGGAAAAATAAGAAATTAGCAAATCGGTATAAATAAAAGATAATAATAATAATACCGGAGAAAGAAAGGGGAAAGAAAAGAACCAGGAAAGAGAACGTAAGAAAAAAAAATGTAAGAGGGAAGAACTAAAGAAAAAAGGAAATGAACGCAGTGGCAAAGGAGGAATGGAATAACAGAAAAATAATCATAGTGCGAAACAAAGAGAAAAAGAATGAAAGAAAACGAAACACTTAAAAGAAAGGCTAAAAATAAAAAAAAATGGGCAACGAAAATATAAAAGGAAACAGAAAGGAAATGGAAGAAAGAAGAGATAAAAGGGTGAAGATAACATTTTCAAAACAAGGGTGAAAGGGAGAGAGAATAAATAAATATGAATATAAGTATTATGAATTAAGCTTCTAAATTACCTGTGTGCAAGGAATGACAAGGGTTTTATATATATATATATATATTTTATATATATATATTTTATATATATATATATATATATATATATATATATATATATATATATATATATATATATATATATATTATATATATATATATATATATTATATATATATATATATATATATATATATATATATATATATATATATATATATATATATATATATATATATATATATATATATATATATATATATATATATATATAATATATTATATATATATATATATATATATATATGTATGAATACATATATATGTACACCACACACATATGCATATATATATATATATATATATATATATAATATATATATATATTGATATTATTATATATAATATATATATATATATATATATATATATATATATATATATATATATATATATATATAATATATATATATATATATATATATATATATATATATATATATATATATATATATATATATATATTATATATATATATATATATATGTATATATATATATATATATATATATATATATATATATATATATATATATAGACGCGATCGGCGATTCAACTTGAACTTGAATATTCTAAAATCATTATACTTTTGTATTATACACACCTTCACACATACATACACATATGCACACAGACACACACAATCACACTTGCAACAAAAACTCATGTGCACAGACACACACATACACACATTCACACAAATACACACATACACAAACCAAACACCCACACACAACACAAACCAAACACACGCACATTCACAAACCAATCACACACACACACACACACACACACAAACAGTCAAATAGACAAACACACACACATACGCACACATTCACAAACCAAACACACACGCTGATTCCCACCCAGCTCACAATCCAGCACCTTCTCTTCCTCGCCCAGCATTCCTCCCTCCACTCCTCTCTTATCTCATCTCCCTTTATCCACAGCATCTTCATCTCAAATAGCCTCGCAGGAGCGTCCCTCTCACACGTCCATACATCACCTCGTTAACCCGCGTCAGCTGGAACCCTCCGCATTCTTTTTCTTGGCAAGAAAAATGGAAGGAAAAGAAAATCCTTTCCAGGCTTCGTTATACAGTTTTACGCTTTGTTATTGTTTTGATATTAGTTGTTAATGACTTTGCTCTCTTGTCATTTTATCATCATTATTTTGATTAACATTATTGTAAGGTTAGGTTATAATTGTTATCGTCATCATTATCAGTGTTATCATCAGTATCATCACCAGCCTTGTCATTATTATAGTTAAACTCGTCATCATTATCAACCTTACTATAATCATTGTTATCATTGTCATAATCATTATCATTATTATCATTATTATTATTATTATTATTATTATATTATTGTTGTTGTTATTGTTATTATTTTTATTATTATTATTATTATTATTATTATTATTATTATTATTATTATTATATCATTTATTATAATTATTATTATCATTATTATTACTATTATTATTACTATTATTATTATTATCATCATCATTATTATTACTTTTATTATTATTTTTATTAATATTTCTGTTATCATTAATAATGATAGCAATATTGATAATAATAATATTATTATTATTGTTATTATTATTGAGATCATTGTTACAATTGATAATCATAACAATAATGTTAATAATAATAATTATTATAATAATGATT
>NC_051402.1:24504463-24514463 GCF_015228065.2 Penaeus monodon | reverse complement strand
TACTGTTGAGCAATATGAATAATGTTGATAATGGTAATGATGATAATGATACCTACAACAGACACAAACAAATAAAAAGATAAAACATTCCAGGAGTTCATAAAACGTTTCATTAGCCCTTTTTAAATAAAGATTTTCATAGATGTAAGAGAGCAAAGCGTAGTGACCGTAAATCCCAACTAAGCCACAAACAAAATACACACACTTTCTGTCTGCCTAATCTCTCTCTCTCTCTCTCTCTCTCTCTCTCTCTCTCTCTCTCTCTCTCTTTTCTCTCTCGACATTCGAACCGCAACACGAAAAGAAGTCATCAAGACAAAGTTCTGACTTGTAAGGAAAAAGGGTAAAACGAGAAGGGAGAGAGAAGTGAAAGGAGAGGAAAGAAAGGGGAGAGCAGAGAGAATGGGAGAGGAAAGAGAGAGGAGAGGGAAAGAGAGGAGAGAGCAGAGAGAAGGGAGAGGAAAGAGAAGGGACAGGAAAGAGAAGGGAGAGCAGCAAGAAGGAAAGGAAAGAGAAGGGAGTGCAGAAAGAAGGGAGAGGCAAGAGAGAGGAAAAAAAAGATAGGGAGAGCAGGGAGAAGGGAGAGGAAAGAGAGGGAGAAAAACCGGAGAGGAGAGAGGAAGGGGGGGGAGAAGAACCGGAGAGGAGGAGAAGAGAAAAGAGAGGAAAGAGTTAATGATAGCATCAGCTGCTCCAAGGTCGGTGATGACAGACTCGGTAATTAGCGCAAACAACCAGTAATTTCGGACGGCGCGCCAGTCAGCCCAAAGAGTCAGCGGCATAATTAATGACAGATCCCCCGGAGGAGGTACAGTTGGACTTGGCGATGGGTTTGGGGGTGGTACCAAGCTGAGGGTACCAAGCGATATCAGAAGAGAGAGTGCAGAGTGAAGGACACTGATAACCCAAACTAAGGTGAGTAAAAGGATGAGTAATATTAAGGTGAATACCAAGGTACTCTTGTGACTCAAATATACATGGTGGCTAGGAAAGTGTTGAATACGAGTACCAAGCGGTGCGCAATAGCAAAAGGCACTGATACCAGGTTAAGGGGGAGCACAAATTACCAAGTAATACCATTCTGGTTCTCAAAAGGCGAGGCAGGAACCAAGACTAAGTTGAACGTGAGTACAAGGAAGATGTTAGCCAGAAAACTGCTATAATTAGCCTCTCGGGATATTTGAATATGGTTTTATTTTTCAATATTAATTAAATAAATCTATTTATTTGTTAATTTGTTTCCCTCCATCCTTCTCTTTCTTCCTAGTCTCTTTGTCTTTCCTTTCCTTTTTACTCTTTTCTTACTATTTTAATTATTCTTATATTTCCTTCCTGGAAATTCTATTCATTTTCCCGCTATCTTCCCTCTTTTTTCCTCTTTTTACCTTTCCCCTCTTCCTGGATTCCCTTATATACTCCTTTTAATGATCTATTTTTACATTCATTCATATATTATTTTTTTATATATAAATTCTTTATTTATATTCATATTTATTCTGTCAGTAACCTTCACATTATCGATGTCTGCTTCATCTTAATAACAATAATACTACTACTAATAAAATAGCTTGCTGCTAACACTAGCGAGCGGATGTCAGCTAGAGTTAAAATCTTTAAAGTATGCTCACTTTACCAAGGCAATTAGTGGATGATTCATTTTTAATTAGTCCAGTCTTCCATTCGTTCAGCTAATGAGAGCGATGATGAGGCAATTGCATTCCGAAGGGCTCGGGTTTAGCTTCTGTGAGGGAATCATTTGAAAGGATAAGTTGATGTTGCAAGTATCACTTTTATCTGTCAAGTGGTGTACGCGTCTGCAAACGGTATATATATATATATATATATATATATATATATATATATATATATATCTATATTATATATAGATATATTTTATATATAAAATATATATAATGTGTGTGTGTGTGTGTGTGTGTGTTTTTTTTTTTCTTTTTTTTTTTTTTTTTTATTTTTTATATATTTTAAAAAAAAAAAAAAAAACACAAAAACCCCACCCACCCACACACACAAAAACACCACAACAAAAATTAATATATATATATTATATATATATATATATATATATATATATTAATATTATATATATAATTTTTTGGTTTTTTTTGTGTGTGGTGTGTGTGGGGGTAATATTATATAAAAATAAAATTTAAATATATATATATATAAATTTTTATATATATATAATAATAAAGATAAAAATATATATATTATTTTTAAATATATTAATACACACACCACACACACAACAAAATTTTAAAATTTTATATATTTTAAATAATATATATAATATATATATAAAAATATATTATTTTAATAATATATATATATATATATATATAATATCCGTTTCCCGCGCGTACCCCATTTGACGAAAAAGGGAAACTTGCAACATAACTTACCTTTAAAAATGATCCTCACAGAAGCTAAACCGAGCCCTTGGAAATCCCCTTGCCTCACATCGCTTCATTAGCTAAAACGAGGAAGACGGACTAATTAAAAATGAATCATCCCCAATTGCCTTGTAAAGGAGCATACTTTAAAGATTTTAAAACTCACGACATCCCCTCGCAGTGTTGCAGCAAGCATTTTATTTGGTAGTATTTTTGTTTTAAGGAAGCAGACTCGATAAGTGAAGGTTTCTGACAGAATAAATATGAATATAAAAAAAGAATTTATATATAAAAAAATAAAATATAATGAAAGTAAAAAAAAGATCATTAAAAAAGGGGTATATAAGGGGGTCCCGGAAAAGGGGGAAAGGGAAAAAAAGGAAAAAAGAGAAGGATGGAGGGAAACAAATTAACAAATAAATAGATTTATTTAATTAATATTGAAAAATAAAACCATATTCAAATATCCCGAGAGGCTAATTATAGCAGTTTTCTGGCTAACATCTTCCTTGTACTCACGTTCAACTTAGTCTTGGTTCCTGCCTCGCCTTTTGAGAACCAGAATGGTATTACTTGGTAATTTGTGCTCCCCCTTAACCTGGTATCAGTGCCTTTTGCTATTGCGCACCGCTTGGTACTCGTATTCAACACTTTCCTAGCCACCATGTATATTTGAGTCACAAGAGTACCTTGGTATTCACCTTAATATTACTCATCCTTTTACTCACCTTAGTTTGGTATCAGTGTCCTTCACTCTGCACTCTCTCTTCTGATATCGCTTGGTACCCTCAGCTTGGTACCACCGCCACCCCATCGCCAAGTCCAACTGTACCTCCTCCAGGGATCTGTCATTAATTATGCCGCTGACTCGTTGGCTGACTGGCGCGCCGTCCGAAATTACTGGTTGTTTGCGCTAATTACCGAGTCTGTCATCACCGACCTTGGAGCAGCTGATGCTATCATTAACTCTTTCCTCTCTGTTCTCTTCTCCCTCCTCTCCGGTTCTTCTCCCCTCTCCTTCCTCTCTCCTCTCCGGTTCTTCTCCCCTCTCTTTCCTCTCCCCTTCTCCCTGCTCTCCCCTATCTTTTTTTTCCTCTCTCTTGCCTCTCCCCTTCTTTCTGCACTCCCTTCTCTTTCCTCTTCCTTCTTGCTGCTCTCCCCTCTCTTTCCTGTACCCTTCTCTCTGCTCTCCCCTTTCTTTCCTCTCCTTTCGTCTCGCTCGCCGTTCTTCACCTTTCGCTCTTTCCACCCTCCTCTCTCTACTCTTTCCACTGTTCCCTCTCTCTCCCCGATTCCCTCTCCTTTCACTTCTCTCTCCCTTCTCGTTTTACCTTTTGCCTTACAAGTCAGAACTTTAGTCTTGATGACTTCTTGTCGTGTTGCGGTTCGAATGTCGAGAGAGAGAGAGAGAGAGAGAGAGAGAGAGAGAGAGAGAGAGAGAGAGAGAGAGAGAGAGAGAGAGAGGAGAGAGAGAGAGAGAGGAGAGAGATTAGGCAGACAGAAAGTGTGTGTATTTGGTTTGTGGCTTAGTTGGGATTTACGGTCACTACGCTTTGCTCTCTTACATCTATGAAAATCTTTATTTAAAGGTCTAATGAAACGTTTATGAACTCCTGGAATGTTTTATCTTTTTATTTGTTTGTGTCTGTTGTAGGTATCATTATCATCATTACCATTATCAACATTATTCATATTGCTCAACAGTAATAATGATAATAACAATGATATTGATAATAATGTTAATAATAATGATAATTATTGTATTTTTATTGTCGTAACATTAATAATGATGAAAATAATAGCAACAATTATAATAATGTTAATAACAAACATAATGATGATGATGATGATAGTAATAATAATAATAATAATAATAATAATAATAATAATAATAATAATAATAATGATAGCAAAAATAATAAAAATGATGATGATGATAACAATAATAATTATAACAGTAATAATAACAGAGACAACAAGAACGACATTAACATTAATAATATTAACATTATTATTGTTATTCTCGTTATTATTATTATTATCATTACTATTATTATCGTTATTTTTCTTATCATTATTCATACTGTTATTACTAAACTGTTATTACTACTATCGTTATTACAATTATCATTATCGTCATTACCACTACCATAATTATTATTATCGTTATCATAATCGTCAGCAGCAGGAGTATGATTGTTATTATTATTATAATCATTGTTATTATTACCACATCTATCATTATTACTAATATTTTCATTATCATTATTATTTTCATTATTATTATTACTATAATCATTATTTTCATTATTATCACAATTATCAGTGTCATTATTATTACAATAATTACTATAATCATTATCATTATTGTTACTATTATCTTCATTTTCATTAATATTACGATAGCTATTTTAATCATTATTGTCATCATTATAATAACATTAATAATAATAATAATAATAGCAATAATAATAATAATATTATTATTATTATCATTATTATTATTATTATTATCATTATTATTACTACTACTACTACTACTACTACTACTACTACTACTACTACTATTATTATTATTATTATCATTATTATTACTATTATCGTTATTATTATTATTATTGTTATTATTATTATAATTATTATTTTTATCGTTATCATTATCACCATTAGTATTAATATTATCATTGTTATTTTTCATCATTACTTTTATCGTTATCATCATTATTATTATAATTTCACTTATAATTATCATAATCATTATCAAAATAATTATCATTATCATCATTGCCATTGTTACTATGGTTTTCGTCATTACATGAATATATTTACTCTTACTATCATTTCTATTGTTATCATTGTCATCATTATTCCTATCACTATTATATTATTATTTAATCAATACTATATCAACTATTATCAACCTCACCACTCTCAGTATTATTCTTACTATCACCTTCGTCAGCCTTACACGGCTACCAGTATGTAATATACCCAAATCATCACCTTTTCTGTGATCTTCCTCGTACTTCCCGCCTGACTACCTTATTTCATAATATCCTGTTTCCTATAATTTCTCTCCTCCACCTGAATCGCCAATCCCTCGCTGCATCCGCAATCAATGGGTGACAGGAGCATGGCACGAACTTGACAGTCACATGACAGGTACATGACTGGACGTTTGTTTGACTCCCTTGATGCGATTACATTACGGCGACAGCGAGAGGCTTCCTGGAAGAGCCTGGCTGTTCCGTAGGCTGGAGAGGAGGGCAAGGTGAGGCTAATACTAATTCATCTGTTACTTGCTATTCTTTGTCTATGTCTTTCTGTATTTCTCAGTCGCTATCTTTTTGTCTACCTTTTCATATCTGCCTCGTTATCTGATCTGTATCTATCTATCTATCCTTATCTTTTTATTCCCTCTCTCTCTCTCTCTCTCTCTCTCTCTCTCTCTCTCCCCCTCTCTTCTTTTCTCTCTCTCCCCTCTCTCTCTCTCTCTCTATTATCCATCTATCTATCTCACTATTTATCGTTCGCTCTGTCTCTTTCTCCAAAAACGTTTTTCTACTTAGCTTTTTTTTAATAATTTAAACCTACAGAACTATATTGTTTTTAAACCCTGACTTAAATTATTTCGAGGAAATAAACAAAAGATTTAATGAAATGTGGAGAAGGAACATCACAGCCATATCATGTAGATATATGAATATCACTTTTCAATAATTCCATATCAACTTTGATATCAATAATCGTTAATGCAGAAGTTTCAGTTTTATGTAATTATTTTACGATAGAGAATTTATTTATATACACTTCATTATTTGTAAGTATTCACGCGAATCCATCGTTCTGAGAATCATTACCAGGTTTTGGAAGCTGATGTGAAAAATAAAGAAAATAAAATGAACGTTTGAGTTTGTCATTTTTATCAGTAATTTGGGAGGATGAGGTTTTGATGATGATGATGAAGATGATGATGATGATAAGGGACAGCGACGATATCAATAATAATGAGGGAGTTTAAATAGTGTTTGATGATGATGATGATGATGATGACAGCGAAAATATCATTTTAAAATTTAGGAGATAATGATGACTTTTGTGATGATAAAGATGATGTTTGGTTTTTTAAAAGGGGGGTTTTTGGGGGGATATGATGAATGAGGATGTGATGAGTAATATGAGGAGGGAAAAAATAATAATAAAATAAAATTTAAAAATAATAATAAAAATTTAATAAAAATAATGTAAAAAAATAATGATAATAATAATAATAAAACAATAACAAACCAAATTTAATGGGAAATAATAAATGATAATGTTTAATAACAATAGTAAGGGAAAATAATATCACTATCGTCTGTTTGAGCATTGTGGCGAGTAATTTTTTTTAAGGGGAAAAATGACAAACAAAACAAAATTTCTTTTCCGGGTTTTTCTTCTTAATCAGAGAAAACAGAAAATATGTTTATGTTTGGGGTTTGGAAATTTTCTTTTTAACCATGAAGTTATTGTTCTCGCTCATTGTTTTGAAATGGCTTTTTGTTGTTTTTAAATATTAATAAATTTACTCCTTTTATTTTAACATCCTCCATATCATTCCCCATTATCATGGGCAAGGTCATTACAACTATCTTATTAATAACATTTCAGATCAAATTTTTTTCCCACTACAGCAATCGCCATCACATCACTATTTTAAAGATTATCATTACTTCACCATTGTCATTTTCCCCCCACCATTCTACTTCCCCCCACCGCACATTCCCTTACCCTTTTTCCCTCAACGCTTTCCAAAATCGCCATCGTTTTTCAGCACCCCCCTCCCTCAAACCACCCTCACCCCCTCCCCCCCTCCCACAATAAAGTGTCCTATAAAACCCCATATTCAAATTTCATCATTACCCCAAAATCATTGCCAAAAAGGGCGTATCCCGTGAAAATGACCCTTTGATCACAAATCAGCCCGTGTCCCGACGAATAAAGACGTTTGATATTTTTTCTTTTTTTATTTTTGACGAAACTGCCGATCGATTTTTGTTTTGCCTTTTGCTGACCTTGGGGAATCGTAATGTTTAAGATTTTTCAAAAAAAAAAAAAAACATTATATTTGTAATTTCCATTTAAAATGAGATGCAAAAATAGTTGAATTTTAAAAAGCGAATGAAAAAGAATAAAAAAAGTGGGTAAAAGGTGTTTAAATTTAAAAATAGGGAAAAAATATATAATATATATATATATATAAATATATAAATATATATATATAATAAAAATATATAATAATACAAAATATAGATTAAAATTTTAAAAATTTATATATAAATATATATAATATATATATAATATATATATATAGTGTGTGGGGTGTGTGTGTGGGTGTGTTGGGTGTGGTGTGTATGTGGGGTATAAAAATAATTTAAAATATATTATAAAATAAAATTTTATATTATATAAATAATAATATATATTATATATATAAAAATAAAAGGGGAAATGGATAAATCGGTAAATTGAATTGAATATAAGTAATACTCCCTTTTTTTCAACATTGGGGAGTCCTTTGAGTCCCTCCCTTTTATCCATTCTTTAGAAAAAACAAACCCTCTTTAAGGACCCCTTCTAACCCCTTTTATATCTCGCGAACTTTTGTAATAAAACCCGTAGTTTTAGGGAAAAATTTCTTTAAAAAAAAGGGCCCCCCGTAAAAAGATTCTGAATTTTTTCTTTTAAACCTTCCCGGGAAAAAATGCCCATAAACCCCTTGCATATAGCCGCTTTTGGGGGTACCCAAGGGCCCTTTTTGGGGAAACTCTCCCCCCCTCGAAGGGGATTACAGGGGGTAAAAAATTTTTCTCTTCGTATAAAAACCCCTTTTCCTTTTATTTTGGGGTTCACTTTAAAGAAATGATTTCAAGGAAAAAAAGGAAGGGAAATTTTTTAAAGGGCAAATATCTTCCCTTTTCTATAACCCCAAAGCCAAGGGGAAATTTCCCGAGCTTATTTCCCTTTAAAACCCAAACCTAGTATTTCAATATGATTTTTAGTCAAAAAGTTTAAATTTTGCATCGTTTTTAACTACGTTAGATAACCCCCCCTTTTTTTGGGGTGTAAAAAAACCTCCCTTTTTTATTTCTTGAATGGCATGAATTTAAAAAAACCTTATGGGTAAGGGGTACCTCCCTATCGTGTCAGTAAAAATAATATTTTCAAAAAATCGATCAATATAAAAATTTTAAATATAAAATATTTGTAAAACCCCCCCTTTTTAGAGACAAATAATTTTTTACGTTTTTATATAGATAATATAAATATTTTAAAAAAATAAAATATTTTAAATATATAAGTATAATATAATTTTAAAATACCACAAACACACACACCCACACACCCCACACACCACCACACATTAATTATATAATATAAAATTTTAAAATTTTTAATAAGATATATATATTTAAAATATTTTAAAATATAATTAAGGGATTCTAAACACAAATATACATATAAAACAGAATTAAACTATCTGCCCAAAAAATAAAAGACCCCAGTGGGGAAAGCTTAAGGCCCTATTTGGGAAAATAAATTGAAAAGAATGAAATTTTATGTTTAAGGAACATAGCAACACCCGTGAAAATCTGAAATGTCTTGCGCACATAACCGGGACGAATCATACAATATTTTTTTCTCGTTTGACACGAGGTTACAACGGTGTCTGTGATACAATAATATCCTTATCTTCAAAGCCACCTCCTCGTTCAACAGTATATTACGTTTCCACTATTATGCTGACTAAAGTGATGTAAATAAGGAGGACGTGCTAATGATACCGCTCATGTTAAGGATATTAGTGTTAACAATATTGATAATGATGGTAATAATGCTGGCTGCTGATAAAAATGATGATATTTACAGTCATAAAACAATAACACTGATAACCAGCAACAATAGTGATAACAATACTGCTAATAATAACTTGAGTAATTATAGAAATAACAATAATAATAACAACGATAATGACAATGATCATAGTACTGATGATAATATTAATAATAATGATAATAAAAATAACAGCAACATCAAAAACAATAGCAACAACAACAACAACAATGCTAATAATAATAATGAATAATAATATACAAGTAATTACGATAACAGTAATGATAAAAATAGTAATGATGATGATAATGATGATGATGGTGATGAAAATGATGGTAATGATGATATAACATAAGATATAACTGACATTGCAATAGCAATATCAATTACAATATCAATATCAATATCAATTATAAATATTTCATTAATGTTAGTCAAAGCAGTTATAATGATGACAGGATACAAATGAAAATAATGATAAAAATAAGAAAAAAGGGAGAATATTATGACATTAGCTACAACCACAAGAAAATTATAATGACGAACAGTGATAACAATAATGATGATAATAGTAATAAGACGATAATAATGACAATAATAATTATGGATATTATAAAGATAAAAGTAACATGAATAACAACATCAGCAAAACAACAACAATAATTATAGTTGTACAACATAGTAACAATAATAATGATTTTAAGGATAATGTAAAT
>NC_051402.1:24494839-24497339 GCF_015228065.2 Penaeus monodon | reverse complement strand
ATTTGTTTGGTCGAAAAGAATTTCCCTTTGAAACAACGGCCAGCAACTACGCAGAACTCGTCACCAAAAGCTGACTCCCGTCAAAAACAGGGGATGAAACATGAGCACAAAATGCACTACCTATTCACACATGGATCGTTTCCTGGAAAAATCGGGGGGATCTTTGAGCACGAGCAGGGGAGATTTCCTCAAGACAGAAGGAGATGGAGACCAGGTATCAGGGACGGTGAGTCCCGTCATGTGGCCGATTACTGTTGGATTTTAAAAGAACATCCCTGCCGTTGCACATTCCCAGGGGTCAAAGAAAGGGGTTTCAGCCTGATGATCAATGAGACCAAACATCTAGTTTTCATGCTCTGTCTTTGTTATGTCCTGTCTACTGTCAATGATCAATTCTGATCGTGTTGTTGATCAGTAATTTGAATATTACCAAGCTGCAATGTTGATGGGCAATCAGAACCCATCAATGTTTTCACAGTCGACAAATTTTAAATGGGTGGAAAACAAAATAGAAAATATATACGGGTGATAAGTAAACAAATAAAACAAAAATGCCGCTTAATGTATCCACTTCGTAAAAAAACGATTTTTTCCCAATTTACTTCGTTGAAAAATTGCCCCGTCGGGGAAAAAAGGGTGGCATTTTTTGGGTTTAGCGATGCAGATTTCTCTAAATCAGTTAAAAAAACTAAACAACTTACAAAAAATATATTTTTTTGTAACCCAGTGGTTTTTATTTTTATTATCCCCATTATCATTACATTATCATTAAAATTTTATATAAAAATTAATATATATATTAAAAATTTTAAAATATATATATATATATATATCTATCTATTTCTATTTATATATTTTATATCTATTATATTTATTATTTTATTATCTTTTATCTATCTATCTATCTATCTATCTATCTATTATTATTATTTCTATTATATTATATATATATATATATATATATATAATATATATATATATATTATATATTTTTAGATTATTATATATATTATTAATATATATTATATATATATTTATATATATAAATATATTATATAATATAATAATTTTATATTATTTCATAATATATATATATATATATATATATTTTTATTTTAAAAAAAATAAAAAAAAAATATATAATATATATATATATATTATTATATATAAAATTATATATTATATAAATAAATTTTAAAAATTTTATATAATAAAACATAAAAAAAAAAAAAAAAAAAAAAAAAAAAAAAAAATAATATTTTATTATATATTTATTTAAAATTTATTTTTTATTTGTTTTTTTTTTTATTATATAATATATATATATAATATATATATATATATTTTATATATATTATATATATATATATATATATTAATTATAAAACCGAAAGTACTACTGAGTTACGTTTGCTATTTACTTCCTCCGACTATCTTAAACTCTCTCCTTAACTCTCTCTCTCTCTCTCCTCTCTATCTATTATCTATCTATCTATCCATCTATCTACCTATCTCTTTATCATTATCTCTATCTATCTATCTATCTATCTATCTTCTATTCATTTATTTACTTACCTACCTTTTTATTTTATCATCTATCCATCTACCTATTTGTCTATCTTCCTTTCTATCTTTCAAATCTCTCCATCTATCTATCCATCTATATTTGGTATCTGTCTATTCATCGAATATATATCTAAACTATCTTTTCTATCTATCATCCATCTATCTGCCTGTCCCCATCTATCTATCTCTCTATCTCCCAATCTGTCTGTCTGCCTGCCTGTTTGTCAGTCTGTTCTGCCCTGTCTATCTTTTTTTGTCTGTCTGTCTATCAATCACTCTGTATTATCTACCCATCCATCTTTCTAACTCGGATTTCCTATTCTCCCTTTCACATATAGTTGTATACATATACCTCTCACTCATAATCAACCGAAAACAGAACTCATATGTAGACAACAGTTGGCAATATTGGACACTCGATCTTACAGGTTGATATTGCAATGCATTGTTGCTCTCTTCTCGCTTCACTCTTTCTAAAGGGGGGGGGGGGTGCCAAAGGGAGGGGGTACGAGGTACAGGGGTAGAGGGTAAGGGAGGAGGGGAAAGGTGGTATGGGAAGGGGGCAAAGGAGGAGGGAATGGGGAGAATGGGGAGTAGGATAAGGGGAGGAGACCAGGGTCGATGAGAGGGGGTAAGGAGGGGCGAGAAGTATCGAATCTTGGGGGTAAGGAAGATCGGGAAAGGGATAGGGGTAGGGGTAGGGGAAACCCCCCGCCATGATTCGAATCCCAAATGCCTCCCGAATCCCCTCGGACGCAAAGCCAATTCTCCGCGCTCTTTTATTCTCGCAGAATGGATGCCCAGTTTCGGATCAGCTGATGAAGGTCCTTGGCGGAATCCGAAAATATGAAAATCATATGATAAACCGATAAGTCTATTTCGATAAGTTTCGATCCCTTTGGCATTCCAGGGAAGGGTTTTCGTTCGGCTGATG
>NC_051402.1:24489839-24492339 GCF_015228065.2 Penaeus monodon | reverse complement strand
CTCCATGATCACTCCTGGAAAAGCAGGGGCACAGGTGAGTGAAGCAGCCACCACCTTGCCCAGAGCTTTGGTAAAACTGCTTCATCAAGCCAACTTAATGTGCGGGGTGGGAAGAGTATCCTGTCTCTGTCCACCAGAGGGGGCTTGGTGACTTTCTCTGATCTGCTAGGCTCCTATTTCTCCCGCAGAGACCACTCCTTTTTCGTGTAATGCTGAGCTCGGTCCCTACTATCCCACATGCACAGAAAGAGGCAAAATGGTTGCCGTTGTGCACCAGAACGGCTTTCAGCGATCTCTTGCTGCTGTCAATAAACAGTCTCCATTCTACAGGTTGGCACTGTGGCAATCCAAGATTGTGCAAAGCTATAAAAAAACATCTGTACAGTATACCAAGTCTTTCTCTTCAGAGTAAAAAACGAAGGTATTCTTGATGTTTGTTGCGGTAGAAAGTGATGCAAGTACTGTCAGAAAGAAGTTTTTTTCTTTCAGTCTTGATGCCAACAATTCGGCGGATGACTTTGGCAAGTTGAGGTCACGGACAAGATCATTTAGCTCCTTCTGGGAAAAGGGATGCGGAGCGTCATCGGCATCATCGCTAGAAAGTACTTCTTCATTGTCTTCAATACTGGAGAATTCTTCGTCACTTAACTCAGGAAGTTCTGCTGTGACAAGTACTGGAACTTCCAAACACTGTGAGGGTACAGGACGAAAGTGCTGATTCAAGATCAGGATACGTGAGGCGCTCTGGTTCTTTTTGTTGATCCCAATCAAATTAATAGCGCAGCTCAGTACATCACCTGACATGGCTTTTTCCGGCTCTCTCCAAACCCATAGGAATTCCAAAACTTCAGCCCGTCCTTCTTTTCCCCTGGGTCCAGCGACGTAGATACTCGGTGCATTTCTTGCAGACCATGTGAGGCGCCCAAGCTTTGTCCTGATCACCAAATTCAAAGCCAAAATAAGCATGGTAAGCACGCTTTACGAAAATTGTGACTGGTTTCCTGTTAGGAACAAAACGGTGTATTCGCCGCAAAATGTAGCAGAATACATCCGGCTTATTTCTGCAAGACCTTTTTGGACGAATCCATATCTTCATCCGAATAAGGAAAAAATGTCTGTTAGCAAAAATGGTGCGGTCGCAACTTGAAAATTAATCGTAATACCCGCCACGAAAATGTTAATACCCTTATGTATGAACAACAACCCGTAAAAACAATATTTTGGGAATAGAACACAAATTTGACCTGATTGCCCCCCAAAATCCAAAGTTATTTTTGGATTCAGCGCATCAAAAATTGTCTAAAATCAGTTTAAAAAACATTGACGATTTTTTTTTGCTGTTGACCAGAGTAATAATATAATAATAATAATAATAATAATAATAAAAATAATAATAATAAAAAATAATAAAAATAATAAAATATTAATAATAAATAATAAGTATAATAATAATAATTAATAATACTAATAATAATAATAATTTAAAAATAATAATAATGATAATAATAATAATAATAATAAAAAAGCACACACCCCACACAAAACCCCACACACACACACACACACACACCGCGCCCCACAACACACACACACAAAAGCACACACACACACACCCCCACACACACACACACAACACACCAACCCACACACACACCAACCCCGCACACACATCACACCCACACAACAACCCCCACCAAACACAACCATATCCTATATATATTACATTATATATATATATATATATATTATAATATTATATATATATATATATATTATATATAATATATATATATATATATATATAATTTTTAAAATTATATATATATAAATTTATATATATATATATAATTAATATATATAATAATAATAATAATAATAATATATATAATAATTTTAAATTTTAATAATAATAATATAATAATAATTAATAATAATAATAAAAAAAACAAAAAAAACACCACACACAACACACACACACACACACACACACACAGACACACAACACACACCACACACACACACAACACACACACACAACACACACACCGCGCGCGCGCGCGCGCACACAACATACACACACACACACACACACACACAATATCATATATAATTACATAATATATATATATATATATATATATTTTTATATATATATATTATATATAATATATATATATATTATTATATAATATATTATATATATATATAATATATATATATATATATATATATAAATATATAATTTTAAATAATTTTATATTATATATAATATATATATATATATATAAGAATATAAAATAAATATATATATTTAAAATAATACTTTAATATATATATAATTATATATATATATAGTATTATAATTTTATATTAACCCACAAGCACACACACCACATACACACATACACCATACACAACGCACACAAACACACACACACACACCACACACACACACACAACCACACACACACACACATATATATAAAATTAAATATATAAA
>NC_051402.1:24486565-24489739 GCF_015228065.2 Penaeus monodon | reverse complement strand
GGGATTTTCAAAAAATTTTTTCGGATTCCGCCAAGGACCTTCATCAGCTGATCCGAAACTGGGCATCCATTCTGCGAGAATAAAAGAGCGCGGAGAATTGGCTTTGCGTCCGAGGGGATTCGGGAGGCATTTGGGATTCGAATCATGGCGGGGGGTTTCCCCTACCCCTACCCCTATCCCTTTCCCGATCTTCCTTACCCCCAAGATTCGATACTTCTCCCCCCTCCTTACCCCCTCTCATCGACCCCTGGTCTCCTCCCCTTATCCTACTCCCCATTCTCCCCATTCCCTCCTCCTTTGCCCCCTTCCCATACCACCTTTCCCCTCCTCCCTTACCCTCTACCCCTGTACCTCGTACCCCCTCCCTTTGGCACCCCCCCCCCCCTTTAGAAAGAGTGAAGCGAGAAGAGAGCAACAATGCATTGCAATATCACCTGTAGATCGAGTGTCCAATTGCAACTGTTGTCTACATATGAGTTCTGTTTTCGGTTGATTATGAGTGAGAGGTATATGTATACAACTATATGTGAAAGGGAGAATAGGAAATCCGAGTTAGAAAGATGGATGGGTAGATATACAGAGTGATTGATAGACAGACAGACAAACAGATAGACAGACAGACAGACTGACAAACAGGCAGACAGACAGACAGATTGGGAGATAGAGAGATAGATAGATGGGTGGACAGGCAGATAGATGGATGAATAGATAGACAGATAGTTTAGATATATAGTTCGATGAATAGACAGATACACAAATATAGATGGATAGATAGATGGAGAGATAGAAAGATAGAAAGGAAGATAGACAAATAGGTAGATGGATAGATAGATAGATAAAAAGGTAGGTAAGTAGATAAATGAATAGACAGATAGATAGATAGATAGATAGATAGAGATATATAGATAGGTAGATAGATAGATAGATGGATAGATAGATAGATAGATAGATAGAGAGAGAGAGAGAGAGAGAGAGTATAAGGAGAGAGTTTAAGATAGTCGGAGGAAGTAAATAGCAAACGTAACTCAGTAGTTACTTTCTGGTTTTATATATATATATATATATATATATATATATATATATATATATATATATATATATATATATATATATATATATAATATATATAATATATTATATATATATATATATATATATATGTGTATATTATATATAATATATATATATTATGTGTGTAGTGTGTGTGCGTTGTTTGTGTGTTGTTTTGTTTATATATATATATTATAATATATATATATGATATTACTATATTATAATAATATTATATAGTATAGATATATATATAATATATTATACTATATATATAGATATATAAAAGATCATATATATATAGATATATATTATATATATATCATATATATATATACTATATATATATATTTATAGTCAATAATATATTATATATATATATATTGTCTATATATATTATATAATACATAGATAGAGAGATCGATAGATAGATAGAAGCATCATTTCGATGATAGTTTTTGATCGAAGTAGATATGTATATATAATATACTTATATTATATAATAGAATTAATATCATAGACAGTATGCATTAGATTTATTATATATATATTATACTTAATATATATATATATATATATATCATTATATATGATATGTACATGATATGATAATGTAAGAGGAAATATAATAAACCACTGGTACAAAAAGAATATTTTTTGTAAGTTGCTTAGTTTTTTCAACTGATTTAGAGCAAATCTGCATCGCTGAATCCAAAAATGCCATCCTTTTTCCCCCGATCGGGTCAATTTTTTCAACGAAGTGATTGTGGGAAAAATCGTTTTTTTAACAAAGTGGAATACATTAAGCGGCATTTTTGTTTTATTTGTGTTACTTATAATCCGATATATATTTTCTTATTTTTTTTCTCCCCCAAATTTTATAATTGTCGACATGTTTGCAAACATTGATCGGTATCTGATTGACATCAACATTGCATTGCATTGGTAACTATTACAATATCTACTGATCAAGCTGAACATCGATCAGAATTGATCATTGACATAAAAAGGACACTAACAAAGACAGTTTGCATGAAACTAGATTTTGGTCATCATTGATCATTCAGTGCTGACACTTCCCTTTCTTTGAGCTCCTCGAATGTGCAACGGCAGGGATGTCTCTCTTCAAAATCCAACAGTAATCGGCCATCATGACGGCATCTCACCGTCCCTGATACCTGGTCTCCATCTCCTTCATGTCTTGATGAAATCTCTCCCCCTGCTCGTCGCTCAATGATCCCAGATTCTCAGGAAAACCGATCCATGTGTAAGAATAGGTAGTGCATTTTGATGCTCATGTTGCATCCCATGTTTTTTGACGGCCAGTCAGCATTTTGGTGACGAGTTCTGCGTAGTTCTGGCCTTGTGTTGCCCAAGGAAGTTCTTTACGACCAGAACAAATGCCTTCCACGCTTCCAGTTCGACTTTATTCATTGAGTTTTCAAACTCTGGATCTCTGATGAGCTGACGTAGTTGAGGTCCGCCAAAGATGCCAGCTTTCAATTTCTCCATGGTCACTCCTGAAGAAGCATGGCACAGGTGAATGAAGCAGCCACCATCCTTGTCCAAGCTTTGGTGAACTGTTTCATCAAGCCAGCTAATGTGCAGGGAGGGGAAAGAGTATCCTGTCTCTGTCCCCCAAAGGGGCGTTGATGACGTTCTTTGATCTACTAGCTCCAAATTCCTCCCGCAGAGACCACTCCTTTTCGTGTAATCCCTGAGCTCAGTCCCTACTATCCCACATGCACAGAAAGTACGGGTACTTGGGTGAAAACCGGACTGCTGTCCAACAAAAAGTTCACCACTTCAGTCAACACAGATCATCCACTCATGCTGACAATAACGAATTTTCTCCAGCAGATACTTCACCGCTCATACTTCTCCTTCAGTGTAGTCGAGTGAGCCAGGGGTAAGAGGCAAACTGGTTGCCGTTGTGCACCAGAACGGTTTTCACGATCTCTTACTGCTGTCAATAAACAGTCTCCATTCTACAGGTTGGTACTGTGGCAATCCAAGATTGTGCAGAAGCTGTGAAAATCTGTACAGACACCAAGTCTTTCTCTTAAAGAGAAAAAACGAAGGTATTCTGTTGCGGTAGAAAGTGAGAAAGTACTGTCAGAAAGA
>NC_051402.1:24471565-24479065 GCF_015228065.2 Penaeus monodon | reverse complement strand
ATTCTTATTATCATTATCATTATTGTTATTTTCATTATCATTATTATGATAGTAGTTATTTTCATTATAGATATGATGATTAATATTATTTGTATTTTTTAAAAATATTGTAATTGTTATCATTATTATTATTATCCTTATCATTATTATCATTGTCGTTACTGACATCATTAAACTTTTTCTCCCTCTTATTCCTATTCTTCCATCATTGTTATCAATGTCATTTTTATTCCATAAACGATTGATAATCGTCCGGTTATCAGTCGGTTTTCTATTCTATGATTTTATGTACTGGTAAAAGTGTAGCACATTGGGTACAAGGAGTGTAAAAGGATTTTAGGATCTGGATCAGTCTGTGTACACGAGACGTGAGGATTTGCGAGGATGTGATGAGGAAAAAGCGGAATGTGTAAGGAGGGATTCCATAGGATACGGGTATTCATAAAGGGAGTGAGGGAGATAAGGAGAGAGAGAGGGGAGGGGAAGGTGGAAGAATGAATGAGTGATAGCGGGTGAGAGAGAGAGAGAGAGATTGAGAGAGAGAGAGAGAGAGAGTGAGAGAGAGAGAGAGAGAGAGAGGGAGAGAGAGAGAGAGAGAAGGCAAAGACGTCGAAAGGAGAAAGAGAGTGGAGTTCAAAGGCATCATGCTTCTCCTGTCTCCCCCTTCCTCCTCCTCCTCCTCCTCCTCCTTCTCTTTTCCCTCTTCTTCCTTTTTCTCCTCTTCAGTGTCCTCTACCTACCCCTCTTCCTCTTCTCCTTCATTTTTATTTTTCTCTTTCTCCTTTACACTCTTTATCCTCCTTTTCCTCCTTCAGTAGGGAGAAAATTCTCTCCTGTTTCTCTTTCTCCTCCTCTACTTCTCTACTTTTCCTTCCTACTTTTCTTTTGCTCCTCCTATTCTACTTCGCTGTCTTCTTCCACCCCCCCCCCCTCCTTCCTCCTCCACATCCCCTTCTCCCACTCCCTCCACCCCCCCCCCCCTTCTCTCTGCCCTTCTACACCCCACCTTCCTCCACTTTTCTCTCAGTCTGTCTCCCCCTCCTCTTCTGCCTCCTCTCTCTTCATCCCCCTCCCTCTCCCTCCCCTCCTCCCTCCATCTGCGTCCTACTCCACCCCCCTTCCCCCTCCCCCGAGCCCAGCGATCTTAAGCGCATAAGAGACTTTTGAAGGATGTTGCTCATCCTTCTCCTTCTTCCTCCTTCTTCTCCATCTTCCTTTCGCGCTTCCTCCCCTTGCTTCTTCTGCCTTTCCTCAGGCCATTTGTGCTCCGGTAAAAGTAAATGCTGAGGGCTATTAGTGGTGATTCTCGTCACAATAACCTTCTTTTTCTCATCTATATTCTCCCGTTGGGATGCACATGCACTTGCACACACACACACATACACACACACGGTAAAGGAAGGGACGGAGAGGGAGGAGGAAAGAGGAGGGAAGGGGAAGAGGAAGAAAAGATGGGGAGAGGGAAAAAGAGCGATAAGGGGGGGGGGCGATAAGAGAGGAGGGAGGGGAAAGAGAGAGGAAAGGGAGGGGGAGGGACAGAGAGCGAAATGGGAGGGAGGGGGGGGGCGAAGAGACACGGGAGAAAAAGAGAAAAGCGGAACAGAAGAGATATGGTGGAAAACGGTGAAGGGAGAGATGAAGAGCAAGAAAGAGAGAGGATCATGGAAAATCCAGGAAAGGACAGAACGAAGGTGAGAGAGAGAGAGAGAGAGAGAGAGAGAGAGAGAGAGAGAGAGAGAGAGAGAGAGAGAGAGAGAGAGAGAGAGAGAGAGAGAGAGAGGCATACAGACAAAGAAAAGTGTGGGTTGTGATAATAAAGTGAGTTGTGATACTTATGTGAATTGTGAGTGCCATATTGTGATGCCGCCATATACGGGATATGATGACAATATCATCGTACCTATATTGTGATAATCATATAATTATCACAATATAGGTACGATGATATTGTCATCATATCCCGTATATGGCGGCATCACAATATGGCACTCACAACTCACATAAGTATCACAACTCACTTTATTATCACAACCCACAAAAAGCATATAGGCTATGAATTTTGAATAAATGTAATAAAAACACATGTAAAGATACTGGCACAGTTACAAAGAAAACGATGCAAACTAATATCCAAATGAAGAGAAAAAAAAAAAAAAAAAAAAAAAAAAAAAAAAAAAAAAAAAAAAAAAAAAAATATATATATATATATATATATATATATATATATATATATATATATATATATATATATATATATATATATATACATATATATATATATATATATATATATATATATATATATATATATATATATAAACCAAAGAGAAGGAAAGAGATAAAGTAAAACAGAGAGAGAAGACAGAGTGAATAAAGAAGGGGAAAAAAAGAAAGAAAATGAACAACAACACGAGAGAAGAGGGGTAAAAGAAAGTAAGATACGAAAAGGAAGAGAAAGAGAAGGAGACGAGAGGCTGCGATGATGCTAACGATCTGTGAGCTCTGTCTAGTGATCGTCTTCCTACATCTCATGAATACCTGAGATGCTGCAGGTGATGGCTGCAATGGGGGGGGGGGGGTAGAGAAGCTGTTGGAAAAGACAAATTAGAGAGAAAAAAAAGGGAGAATATAGGAAGAGAGGGAGCAGGGAGAGGAGGATAGTGATGATGATGAGGAGGAGGAGCAGGAGGACTATGGTGATGATGATGATGATGATGTTAATGATGATGATGATGATGATGATGAAGAGGAAGAGAAGGAGGAGGAGGAAGAGGAGGAGGAGGAGGAGGAAGAGGAGGAGGGGGGGGAGGATTGTGATGATGATGATGATAATGATGATGATGATGATAATGAGGAGGAGGAGGAAGAGGAGGAGGAGGAGGAAGAGGAGGAGGAGGAGGAAGAAGAGGGGGAGGAGAAGGATGGTGATAATGATGATGATGATGATACTGATGATGATGATGATGATGATGATGAGGAGGAGGAGGAAAAAGAAAAAGAAGAGGTGATAATAATAATAATAATATGATAATAGCAATACCAAGATCAAAAATAAAATAAAAGCAATAATAACAATAGCAAAAATAACAAACGAACTATTCCTCTACCCTCACCGCTGAAATATGAGAGTAAGGGAAGTTCAGAAAAGGCAAAAAATGAGAGAGGAAAAAAAGGCATCATAACAATGAGGAATGTGGCGAATGAGAGATTAATGAGGTCTAGCAACTCATTAGAACGACCCGGATCCAAGGACACGACGAGCATTAGGAAACTAAGGAGGAGAGCACCAGAGTGAGTCCCAGACTAGAGGGATTATGAGCTTTGAGCTTTGGGGGGGGGAGGGGAAGAAGGGGGCGGAGGGAGGGGGGAGGAAGGAGGGGGAGAGAAGAGGGTAGGTGGAGGGAAGTGGAAAGGAGAGGGGGAGGAGGAGAGGGTGGAGAAGAAGGGAGGTGGAGGGAAAGGGGAAGGGGAGGGGGAGGAGGAAGGGGAGAAGGAAAAGAGAAGGCAGAGGGAAGGAAAAGGATGAGAGAGAAGGAAAATAAAGAGAGGGGATAGGGGAGAGGGAAAGAAAAGGGGTAGAGGGAAGGTCGGGTGTTGTTATATAAAGAGATGGGAAAGGGAGAGGAGAAAGGCGATTGAGAGGAGGGGAGGGGAAGGGGGTCAGGGGAACTTGAAGGAAAGGGAGAGGCCAGGGATTATATTAGTAGAGGAGAAGGGGGCTCAGGTTGAAGTAATGGGAGGAAGAAGGGTTGTATCAGGGGGGGGGGGGAAGAAGAGAGGCTATGGGGAAGAAAAAATGGAGGAAGGGGAGGGAGAGGATGAAAAGGAAATGGGTTATGTAAATGGAAGGATAAGGAAGGGGAAAGGCGAAGTTGTAATGCAAAAGATGGGATGGGGAGAGGGTGATAGGATGGATGAGGACGTGGTGAAGGGGAGGGGGTGAGAAAGGGGAGGGGGAAGGAGAGGATGGGTTCAGAAAGAAAGGAATAAGAGTGGATAGGAAGGGAAGAGGGAAAGGGAGAGGGATAAATGAGGGGAGAAGGAAGTGAGAACGTTAGAAAGAAAAGGGGAAAGGAGAACAAGAGGGGTAATAGGGAGAGGGCAAGTGCCAAGAGGGGAACGCGATTCGGAAACGAGTACAGGCAGAAGAAAGGCTTGGGAAGAGGAGGGAAGAGGAGAACCATAAAAAAGGAAAGGGGGGACAGAGGAGTAAGGATGAAGAAGAGGAAGAATGGGGAGGAGAAGAAGAAGAAAGAGAGAGAGAGAGAGAGGAGGGGATGTGAAGGGGGAAGGGAGAAAATTAAGACAATCGGAGGAACATCTAAGGAAGAGGAGTGAGGAGAGGGAAGAGTAGGAAACAGAAGGAGAAAGGTATAAGGAAAGAGAAAAGGGAAAAAGAGGAGGAAAGGAAAATGAGAAATGTGGATAAAAAAAAGACAAGAAGAGAAAAAGAGGAAGAGGAAGCAGAAGGGATTTAGAGTAGGAGACAGAGGAGTAAGCCCAGGAGGTAGACGGGAGGAAGGAGAGAGGGATGAAGATGGTTGAAATTATGGAAATATTTCATGGAATGTCAGGTGGCGGGGGAATTCGCAGGGTGACAGGGCGACGAAGAGAGCTGGGACGGTGCCCGAAAATCTTCAGAATGTTAGGAGGGAAGATCACGGATGCGTTAAGGGCGGCAGGATTCTGCCAACGTCTTTCTCTGTCGGGTTTTATTTCCCCTTTTCTCTTGTTTCCTTCTCTCTCTCTCTCTCTCTCTCTCTCTCTCTTTCTCCCTCCTCTCCCCCCTTTTTCCCTTCTCCCCCTCTTTCTCCCTCCCCTTCCCCCTTCTTCTTCCTTCAACTTCCGCCGCGCTTTCCGAGCAGCAGTGAGGAGGAGCCAATCAGTTGAGCAGGAAATTAGCAAGATTTGTCAGTCGGACCGGTCACTAATGGCCGCCTCGGAGCCACACGCGACGGCACAGGAAAATAGAGGCCCTTTTCCCTCGGCTCTGAATATTCTTGATGAGTGCCAGTGCGCCAATTTCGTGATGATACCTGGCTGATGATAAGGAATGATTGATGGGAGAATTCGGTTGATAATGTGGCAAAGTATAATTGATAGAGGATGGGGTTGTGATAGATGACTGGGACGCCTGATAACTTGACGAAATGAAATTACAGGAGAATGAAAAGGTAATCTAAAATAAGAACTTTTGTAAAAAGTAAAAGCGTGAGGCAAATAGGTTATAGGAAAAAGTTATCAAAATTACACACGCATTTTCATGTTCATCATTATTCGTTTATGGATGAGTGTAAGCGTTCGTGATTTTTAGTGCGTGTGCGTGTTGCTGCATGCCCATGTGCGTCCATGGCCATTCATGCGTGTGCATGCGTCTCCTAGTGCATTTACATAAATTTCAATGTGTGTTTAACGTTCTATATATGCCTGTTTTTGCATATCTCTATTCATTGAAAACCATTACTAGTCTGAAAAAATACGATCAATCCCACCTTCACATTTCAAAAACTCAAATTCATTTTCTCTCCGTTTTCTTTTCTGTCCTCATTATCCAAGCCCACACTGCAACATTAACCAATACCATTTTATTGTTTTATCGTTAATGCGATCGTTATATTCCTCATTGCCCGAAATCCCGTTAATGACCAATAGAGGAGGCTTCCAGTACATTAGATTATGTTTTTTAACTTCATAGATAAAACATGAACGTGAATGCTCATAATCAGTTTTAATATCATGGGTTATTAAGCCGGGATAATGCCCTTCGTAATTTCTGGGTTATTATTGTTGTTATTATCGCTTTGTCCGTTATGTTTATCGTTATTATTGTTTCGATGAAGATACCTGTAGTAAACAATTTTATCTGGAAATCAAAGTACGGGCAAATCTACCACTGTTATCACTGCTATCATCATGGTGGTGATGATAATAATTATGATTACGACAGTAGTAATGATAATGATAACAATAATGATGATAATAACAACAGTAATAATAATGACAATAACAATAATAATAATAACAATAGCAATAATAATAATCATGATAATGATAATAATAATAACAATGATAATAATAATAATAATGATAATGATAATAATAATGATAATAATAATAATAATAATAATAATAATAATAATAATAACAATAATAATAATAAAATAATAATAATGATAATAATAATAATAATAATAATAATAATAATAATAATAATAATAATAATAATAATAATAATAATAATAATGATAATAATAATAATAATGATAATAATAATAATAATAATAATAATAATAATAATAATAATAATAATAATAATAATAACAAAAACAAAAATTAAATAATATCAATAACAACAATAGCAACAACAACAACAACGAAATAGTTATAATAATAGTTAGTAATGACAATAATAATCATTACAGTGATATTGATAATGTTGACTGTGATAACAATCCAATATTGATATTAAAATTATCAATATTACAGTCATATTCATCATCATTCCGACGATGTAACGATAGCACTATAATCATATCACTCTTATCTCACCATCCGTATCACTACCACCCAGTTCACCTCTTCCTCACCGAAGTTGAAGATGAAGTTGAAGTGAGGATGTCACTTCGATTGCTCTTTGGGGGAGGCAGCTGTTGAGGGGTGGGGGTTGAGGGAGGGGGGGGTGGAGTAGGGGGAAGTGAAAGGAAGTGAGGGGAGGGAGACGTGGCGAAGGGGGCCAAAGGGAGGAGGATGAAGGCAGGCGAGTGGGGTTCATTGGGGAGGGGTTGCGAGGGGAGTGAGGAGAGGGGAAAGAGTGAGTGGATGAGGATTTTTCTGTGAGGGAAGGGTGAGGAAAAAGGAGAGGAATAAAGAAAGCGGCTTGGACGGGGGTGAGAACTTGACAGACGAAGGGGTCGAGGAAGGGGGAGGTGAGGGAAGGGGGTGAGGGGAAAGAGGCGTGAGAGGGGAGGCATGGAGATGGAGGAATAGTAGAAGGTCTTGCATGGGGGGGGGAGGATTAAGGCGTTGAGGAAGGAGTGGGCTGGGGAGGGGGGATAAAAGATGCGTGAGGGGACTGAGGAGATGGGTGGAGGTGAAAGGGGGGGATGGGATGGGGATGAAAGGGGGGTGGAGGTGAAAGGGGAGAGAGAGATAAAAAGAAGAGAGAGAGAGAGAGAGAGACCTACCATCTCCCCTTTCACGTTCACCCCATCCCCCCTTGAGAGGTTCTCTCTCTCTCTCTCTCTCTCTCTCGCTCTCTCTCTCTCTCTCTCTCTCTCTCTCTCTCTCTCTCTCTCTCTCACTCCCTCCTTCCCTCCCTCCCTCCCTCTCTCTCTCTCACTCTCTCTCTCTTCTCGGTCACCTGGGGGCATTTCCAGCCCCTAGCACACAGTTGATCTCATTATCATATATATTATACTCCAGTTTCCAGGGTTTGTATAACGACAGGCCTCCGCTGCCCCTAAAACACACTCCTGGATTCAGAAGTCCGAAAGTTGTCCA
>NC_051402.1:24461635-24468965 GCF_015228065.2 Penaeus monodon | reverse complement strand
AAAAAAAAAAATGAAAATATAATAAATAAAAAAATAGAAATAGTATGATGATGATAAGGATAATAATAATGATAATGATGATATTATTATTAATAATGATTATAAAGACGATAGTATTAGTACTAGTAATAGTAATGAAAATAATGATAATGATAATAACGGAGAAATTAATAATAATCATTGTAATAATAACAATATAATAATAATAAGAATAAGAATAAGAATATAAGCAATAATAATAAAAATGATAATGATAATGATAAAAGTATGATAATAAGAATGATAAGAACAACAGTAATAATAATAATAATAATAATAATAAAGGTTATAATAGTGATAATGATGATAATAATAGAAAAATAAAAATAATGAAATGATGATGATGATGATGATGATGATGATGATGATGATGATGATGATGATGATGTGATGATGATGATGATGATGATAGATATATATAATAATAATAATAATAATAATAATAACAAATAATAATAATAATAGTATAGTAATAATAATATAATATAATTATGACAATAGTAATATAATGATAATAATAATAATAATAATAAAAAAATGAAAGATGATGATGATATATTAATAATAATAAAATAATAATAATAATAATAACATAATATAATAATAATAATAATATAAAAATAATTAGTAGTAGTAGTAGTAGTATTAGTAGTAGTATAGTAGTAGTAGTATTATAATGATAATAGAAATATAATGATAATGATAATACTAATACTAATAAATATAATAATATTAATAAAAGTAATAATAATAATTTTATAACAATAATATAATAATAATGATAATAAAGTAATAATAATGATAATAATAGTAGTAATAATATAATATATAATAAATAATAATAATAATAGTAATAATAATAATGATAATGATAATAATAATAAATAATTATAATAATAATGATAATAATATTAATAAGTGTTATATTATTATTATTATTATTATTATTATTATTATTATTATTATTATTATTATATTAAACTATGGTACTAATTACAATGATAAGGATAATGGTAATAATAATGAGGATATGACATAAGGAATATCATGATAATAATAATGATGATATGAGCAATAGTAGTTAGAATGACAATGATAATATTAGTAATAATAGTTATACCTAACACAATAAACACAGAAATAGAAGGTAGGAGAAATAAAAACAAAGAGAGAGAGAGAATCTCCCTGTCACATCAATTATCTTCCCACAAAAATAAAATATCTCCTATTTATATCCTGTGTTTCAATCTTTTCTTCTTGCTCCCACTCTGGCTATTTCGAGTGATATCTGGGTCCCCCGTGGCTGCCAAGCGTCTTCTTCTTTACTGTCTTCTCTTACTTTCTCTCGCTATGTTTCTAGATGTTTTATTGCTTTTTCTTTGTTGATTTTTTTTTATTTATTATTATTATTATTTTTTCTGGGGGGGGGGGGTCTTTTTAGATGTTTTAATCTTTTTTTTTTAATTCACTCTCTGTCTTCCTTCCTTGCTCTCTTTTCTTCTTATTCGCCAATCTCTCTCTCTCTCTCTCTCTCTCTCTCTCTCTCTCACCATCTCTCTCTTGAGCACCATTTCATTTATGAGTACATAAAGATTTACATTTTACATCAATCTTTGAGATACGAACAAACCTTCCATGAACATATGGCATACACATTTCTAGATACTTCTTTTATCATGTCAATATAATTTTGTATATTCTTTATCTTTCATTTTTACCGTCACGGAGTAATGCAATGTTCTGCCTCACCTACACACAATCTGAAGGTCCCCTGAGGCACAGCACGTTCCACATCCTACCAAGTTTGTCTTTATATTTGCGTTTTTTTTTTTTTTCATTGTTCATTCTAATAACAACAGTTCGATGGTATTTTCCCTTTATCTTTATATACTTTTCTAAGTTGGTTTATATTTTTACCGAGGTGAAGATATTCCTGGTACACTGTAATAACTGATGACTTGATGGAGGGAACTGTTTTATAACACTGGTCAACAGCAAAAAAATCGTCAATAATTTTTTAACTGATTTTAGACAATTTTGATGCGCTGAATCCAAAAATAACATTGATTTTGCTCAATCAGGTCAAATTTGTGTTCTATTGCCAAATATTGTTTTTTACGGTTGTTGTTCATACTTAAGGGTATTAGCATTTTCGTGGCGGGTATTACGATATAATTTTCAAGTTGCGACCGCACATTTTTTGCTAACAGACATTTTTTCCTTATTCAGATGAATGAAATGGATTCGTCCAGAAGGTCTTGCAGAAATAAGCCGGATGTATTCTGCTACATCTGCGGCGAATACACCGTTGTTCCTAACAGGAAAACCAGTCACAAGTTTCGTAAAGCGTTGCTATCATGCTTATTTTGGCATGAAACTTGGTGATCAGGACAAAGCTTGGGCGCCTCACATGGTCTGCAAGAAAGCACCGAGTATCTACGTCGCTGGACCCATGGAAAGAAGGACGGGCTGAAGTTTGGGAATTCCTATGGTTTGGAGAGAGCCGAAAAACATGTCAGTGACTGTTACTTCTGCGCTATTAATTTGACTGGGATCAACAGAAAGAACCAGAGCAGCCTCAAGTATCCTGATCTTGAATCAGCACGTTGTCCTGTACCTCACAGTGATGAAGTTCCAGTACTTGTCACAGCAGAACTTCCTGAGTTAAGTGACGAAGAATTCTCCAGTATTGAAGACAATGAAGAAGTACTTCCCAGCGATGATGCCGATGACGCTCCGCATCCCTTTTCCCAGAAGGAGCTAAATTATCTTGTCCGTGTTCTCAACTTGCCAAAGTCATCCGCCGAACTGTTGGCATCAAAACTGAAAGAAAAAAACTTCTTTCTGACAGTACTTGCATCACTTTCTACCGCAACAGAATACCTTCGTTTTTTCTCTGAAGAGAAAGACTTGGTGTCCTGTACAGATGTTTCACAGCTTCTGCACAATCTTGGATTGCCACAGTACCAACCTGTAGAATGGAGACTGTTTATTGACAGCAGTAAGAGATCGCTGAAAGCCGTTCTGGTGCACAACGGCAACCAGTTTGCCTCTATACCGCTGGCTCACTCGACTACACTGAAGGAGAAGTATGAAGCGGTGAAGTATCTGCTGGAGAAAATTCGTTATTGTCAGCATGAGTGGATGATCTGTGTTGACCTGAAGATGGTGAACTTTTTGTTGGGACAGCAGTCCGGTTTCACCAAGTACCCGTACTTTCTGTGCATGTGGGATAGTAGGGACTGAGCTCAGCATTACACGAAAAAGGAGTGGTCTCTGCGGGAGGAATTGGAGCCTAGTAGATCAAAGAACGTCATCAACGCCCCTCTGGTGGACAGAGACAGGATACTCTTCCCATCCCTGCACATTAAGCTTGGCTTGATGAAACAGTTCACCAAAGCTCTGGACAAGGATGGTGGCTGCTTCATTCACCTGTGCCATGCTTCTTCAGGAGTGACCATGGAGAAATTGAAAGCTGGCATCTTTGGCGGACCTCAACTACGTCAGCTCATCAGAGATCCAGAGTTTGAAAACTCAATGAATAAAGTCGAACTGGAAGCGTGGAAGGCATTTGTTCTGGTTCGTAAAGAAACTTCCTGGCAACAACAAGGCCAGCAACTACGCAGAACTCGTCACCAAAATGCTGACTGCCGTCAAAAACATGGGATGCAACATGAGCATCAAAATGCACTACCTATTCTTACACATGGATCGGTTTCCTGAGAATCTGGGATCATTGAGCGACGAGCAGGGGGAGAGATTTCATCAAGACATGAAGGAGATGGAGACCAGGTATCAGGGACGGTGAGATGCCGTCATGATGGCCGATTACTGTTGGATTTTGAAGAGAGACATCCCTGCCGTTGCACATTCGAGGAGCTCAAAGAAAGGGGTGCCTGAATGATCAATGATGACCAACATCTATTTCAGCAATCTGTTTTTTAGTGTCTGTTCTGTCAACTGTCATTCTGATTCGATGTCAATTGATCAGTAGATTTGTAATGTTACCAATTGAATCCCGCATGTTGATGTCAAATACCGATCAATGTTTGCAACATGTCGACAATTATAAATTGGTGAGAAAACAAATAAGAAAATATATATCGGATGTATAAGTAACACACAAAAAAAACAAAAAATGCCGCTTAATGTATCCACTTCGTAAAAAAAACGATTTTTCCAATTCACTTGTTTTAAAAAATTGACCCGATCGATCGGGGAAATGGATGGCATTTTGGATTCAGCGATGCAGATTTGTCTAAATCAGTTGAAAAAACTAAGAACTACAAAAATATTCTTTTGTAACCACATGGTTTTTTTGTACCATGCATTATCATTATATTCATTATATATATATATATATAATATATATATATAATATATATATTATATATATATATATATATATATATCTACTATATCTATCTATATATTATATCTATCTTAATATATATTAAATATAATCTATCTATCTTCTATCTATCTATCTGCTATCTATTTATATATCTATTATTATATCTATATACTATATTATATAGTAATTAATAATATAAATATATATATGTCTATATATATGGATATAATATTATATTATATATATAGATATTATATATAATATATATAGATAATATATATATATATATATATATATATAATACAACGTCCAATATACAAGCCCCACCCAATATATATAGATATATATATATATATAATATACACAAACACAACACAAAACAAACCACCCCAAAAAAATATTTTTTTATTATATATTAATATTATATATATATATATAATATTATATATTATATATTATATTATTACCAATATATATATATTATACTTATATTTATTATATATATATACTATATTATATATATTTATTATTATTACTTATATACATTTATTATAAAATATAGATATATTGTATATATTATGTGTTGTTGTATGTGTATGTGTTGTTATGTGTGTGTGTGTGTGTGGTGTGTGGTGTGTGTGTGTGTATGTTATTATCAATTATTATATAATTATATTTATATACTATATATATATCTTATATATAAATATTATATATATAAACCAGAAAGTATACTGTTGTTTTTTTATCTTTTCGACTATCTTAATCATCCTTATACTCTCCTCTCCTTCTCCTCTCTATTATCTATCTATCTTCACATTATTTATTATCATACCTTCTTAATCTCTAACCTACACTATCTATTTTGTCTATTCATTCATCACTTACCTACCTTTTTACTATCTATCTATCATCTACCTATTTGTCTATCTTCCTTTCTACTTTTCTATTATCCAAATTGTGTATCTGTTCACGTTAAAAATAATTGCTATTTCATTTGACTGATACATCTATTTCTTATCCAATCTGTCGGCGTCTGTGTGTGTGTGCGTATAGTTTGTCTGGGTATCATCAACTGATATTACCCCTTTTATCGGTTCTATCTCCCCTTATATAGTTGCTATACATCCTCCCATAATCACCGAAACAGAATCCATTTATCATTGGCAATGGATTGGGTACTGTATTGATGAATTGATTATTTCCATCACTCTTTCAAAGGGGGGGGGTGCCAAAGGAGGTTAGGAGGTAAGGGTTAGGTAAGGAGGAGGGAACATGTGGTATGGGAGGGGAAGGGGGAGGAATGGGGAATGGGGGTAGGTAGGGAGGAGCCAGGGGTCGATGGGGGGTAAGGGGGGGAGAAGTCGAACTTGGGTAAGGAGATCGGAAGGTAGGGTAGGGTGGGGAAAACCCCGCCATGATGAATCCAAATGCTCCGAATCCCCGGACGCAAAGCAATTCCGCGCTCTTTATCTGCAGAATGGAGCCAGTTCGGATCAGTATGAAGTCCTTGGGAATCCAAAAAATGAAAATCATATGATAAACGATAAGTCTATTTCGATAAAATTTGACCCTTTTCATCCCGGAAGGGTTTTTGTTCGGCTGATGACGTCTCGATGCTGGAGTATCGGGTGCCTTTTTTAAAGAGTCCCGGTTGGGGGTGTTTGGGTCTGACGGGAGGGGTGGGGGGGGCCTTCACCGGTCGGGGCCCCTCCCGAGTTCGGTGCGTCCCCGCTGTTGTTGCGAAAGGAATATTAAAGCGTTTTAGGAAAAAAATAAGATTTGGGCGAGGAAGAGACGAGAGAAAAAGGAAAAAAATTAAAACTGATGAAAAAAAAAAAAAAAAAGAAGAAAAAAAAAAAAAGAAATGAAGAAACAGACACATAACACACCACACACACACACACACACACACACACACACACACACACACACATATATATAATATATATAATATATATATATATATATATATATATATATATATATATATGTATGTGTGTGTGTGTGTGTGTGTGTGTGTGTGTGTGTGTGTGTGTGCGTGTGTGTGTGTGTTGTACATATATAATATATATATATATATATTATATATATATATATATATATATATATATATATATATATAGTAATATTTATATATGTATGTATGTGTATACAAACATGTATATATACAAAAAATACATATACATATATATGAAAAGAAAAACTGCCACAGCAATAAAATAAAATAAATCGTGACGTTTCGAACTTTTTACGAGTTCATCTTCAGATGAATAATACACCGAAATTGATATGTGCTTAGAATTTTGACAAGAATATATATTGGTAGAGAGACAGAAGAACAAGAGTGAATCAGAGTCACAGGAAGAGGGTCAAGTCGAAGATTCTGGGGAAGCTTTGCTGACTAACGAGGAGGTAGGTATGAAGGCCCTTTATTAGATATATATATATATATATTATTTTAATAATTATATATATATATATATATAAAATATATATATAAAATATAATCTGGTGTTGTGTGTGTGTTTAAAAAAATAAATAATAATATATAAATTATAATATATAATATATATATATATTAAATATATAATTTTATATTTTTATTAATTAAAAAACATAAACAAACACCACCACCCCACACAACACACAAACCCCAAACACACCACAAAACACATACAATAAATATTTTTACAATAATTAATGTATATTATAATTTATATGTAAAAAATATAAAATATATAATATATTATATATATTTTAATATATATATATTTTTATATATATATAAAAAAAAAATATATAAAAATATTAAACTAAAAAACATAACTAAAACAAAAAACTAAAATAATATATATTGTGGGGGGGGGGTTTTTTGGTGTGTGTGGTTTGTGTGAGGTTTTTTTTTTTTTAAAAATTTTTAAAAAATATATACAT
>NC_051402.1:24441635-24444135 GCF_015228065.2 Penaeus monodon | reverse complement strand
TCTTTGTGGGGTAGGAGAAGGCAGCTGGAGCCGGGCGAAGTTCCTGGGCGCCGCTGAGTGTGTCTGACAGGGTGAGAGGGAGGGAAGGTGGGGCGAAAGAAGGGGGGAGGAGAAAGAGGGAGAGGAGGACAAGAAGAAGGAGGTAAAGATGGAGATCGAGAAAGGAGAAGGAAAAGGTAAAGTAGGAGAAAGTGGGATGTACAGAGAAAGAGAGTGGGAGACGGAAGACGGAAGAGGAAGAGAGATAAAGATAGAGAAAAGAGGGGGTTAGGGCCTGGATGCAATTTCGGATCTCCGATTTAAACATTCGTTGGTTAATTAGTCTAGAATGATGATGTAAAAAAATACTTTACTTTTTCATTCGTCACTACCTCTCTCCATTACATTTACTCTTCCTCCACCTCATTTTCTAACCTCATTCTAACCTCCTGTTCCTCCTCCTCCTCCTGTTTCTCTTCCTCCACCTCCTTCTAGATCTCTCGCTTTCCCCTATCTTACATTAATGTATCTCCCCCTTTTTTCTCCTCCTTTTCCTTCATATGTTCCTTTAACTCCTCCTTGTCTTCCTTCCACTCGCTCTTTTTTCCCTCCTCGTCCTTTTTTCTTTTCGATTTTCCTATATCCTCCTACTTCGTTTTTATATTCATCGTATCCTTATTCTTCTTTCTCACCCTCCTATTCCTTCTATTCGTCGTCCTCCTCTTCTTCCTTCTATTCATCCTCCTCTTATTTTCCCTTCAACCATATCCTCTTTCCTTCTCCCCTTGCTCTTTCTGTTCTTCCTTCTCCTCTGTCTCTTCTTCATCCTCCTCGTCGTCTATTTCCATCTTTCCTTCCTTCCCATCTCCTCATCGTTCACCTTTTCCTTCTCTTCATCCACTTCCTTTTCCTTCTCCTAATCTTCTTACTTTCTCTCCCTTCTCTTCCTCTTCTCCTTTCCCCTTTTCCCTATATCTTCCTCTCGCTTCTCCTCCTCCTCCTCATGCTTCTCACCTTTCTCCTCTTTCTCCTCCTATTCCTTCTCCTTCTCCTCTTCTTTCTCCTCCTCCTCCTCTTCCTTCTCCTTCTCCTCTTCTAGTTCCTCCTCCTCTTCTTCCTTAATATCTCCCCTCCGTTCCCCCTCCGTCTTCATATCCTCCATTTCCTCTGCCACATGAGATTATTGATGTTTACAGCTTAAGTGAGGGTATGTGATACAGATTAATAATGCAGTTACTGGCCTCGTGATAATTGACTTCAGCCTCTGCCTTTCCGCACTAATGACGTCCGTAATTGCTTAGATGGATATAAAAGAGAGAGAGGGAGGATTAGTGATTGAAAATCTGATTGGAGTGATAATCGGTTTTGAGGAAAAGGTTAATGTGATCTTCATTTTTCTCAAGACGGGACGACTCAATATTACATTTCTGCTTTCTGTGTAAAAATGAAAGGATTGAGAGCTCTGTGAAGTGGAATAAAAGATAGGAAAGGGTGATCAGGAAGAGGTGAAGAGAGAAAGAGAATGGAAAAGAAAGAGAGGGTTGAGGAAGTGAAGAAGGGGGTATCAGTTGCAATCAGGGATTTGAGTTTAATGAGGCCCTAGACTATGAGAAGCTTGGGAGGCTCTTTGTGAAGTTAAAACAATAGTATTGTAAAATTTAAAAACATCATTGTTTTAAAGCAGAACAAAAACAATGTAGTATTACTCGAAGTAATTACATATAAGAAACTGCAGTAATTATAATGTATAATTCACAATTAATCACCTTTTTTCTTTATTACTTTGTATCAAGAGTTCTTAAATGTAAAAAGAGTAAAATAGTTCACAAACCATTACCGAGAAACAACTACAGAGACGGACAGAAGGAATGAGGGTAAGAGACAAAAGTACCGTAGACGAGCAAAGAACGCCAGAACGAAAATGTGCGAGATTGAAAAGCAAACCTTAAGGGACATCACACACACACACACACACACACACACACACACACACACACACACACACACACACACACACACACACACACACGCACGCACGCAGACACACACACACACCACGCACACGCAGACACACACACACACACACACACACACACACACACACACACACACACACACACACACACACACACACACACGCAGACGGCTAAACTATAATGTATTCCATCTTTTTCGTATTCAGACTGTGGCAAGCTTCGGGTGATGCATCTAGATTGCTAGAGTTTGGATATATTCTAGCGAATTTCAAGAGTCCCAGGACTTTTTTCTCCCCCTCTTCTTCTCCCTCTATGTGTCTGTGTACAGTGCCCTTACCTAACGATGTTTGGCACAAACATCGTTCATGGGAGATTGTTCCTTCGACATCCTGATCTCTCTTTACTTTCAATGCTTACTGTGTCATTTTATTACTTCATCTTTATAAACATTCAATTCTTCCTGTAAACTAGTTTTCTTTCCTTTAATGCCGGTCGTATGTATGGAAGGCCCGTGGGAAACTAGCCTTCGCAAATTTTACTGAAGT
>NC_051402.1:24426635-24431635 GCF_015228065.2 Penaeus monodon | reverse complement strand
CATGAAATCCTTTGCCTCTGCTGTAAAGAAGGCAGAGTGCTGCAAGACCTGAAAGATGCTAACATCAATGTTACATTGTATAAGAGTAAAGGTAACAGGAGTGACTGTAATTATTACTATAGCATTTCTCTCCTTAGCATTGTTGGAAAGCTCTCTGCTCGAGTTGCTCTAAAGAGGCTCCAAGTTCTTGCAGAGAAAGTTTGTCCAGGATCTCAGTGCAGATTCCAAGACAACAGATCCAATATTGACATGGTCATGGACATCTCGTCAAGGCCTTCGACTTGGTCAGCAGAGACAGCCTCTCCTAAAGATTGGATGTCCACTTAGACTACTCATCATCATTACATCCTTTCACGAGGGTGTGAAGAGCACCATGGTCTTTGATGGCTCAACATCAGATGCCTTCGGTATCAGAAGTGTGAAACAGGGCTACATTGGCCTTACAATCAGCTTGCTCATTACCACTGATACCACCATGAGCTGGCACTCAACATGTGCTGACATCAGTGCAAGCCAATTTCGAACCTCCCTCACCACTGGATGTGAGGAGTTTAAGCTCTTGATTGCTGGCAGAGCACTACAAGTTACAATATATTACAATAGAATATTTTGAAAGATCTCTAGTCATTTTGACTGCTGCAAGGATGTCATGTAGCTCTGCAGGGAAGATTGAGGCTGCCGAAGAGAGACTGTTTCTCCCCCTTCCCTATTCCAACCAAATCTAGCTCGACTTGGTTGGTCCAAGGGGGGAATTGGGGAGCTCCAACAGATAGAACCTTGGTGAGATTTAAATTGAGATTTTCCACAAGATTCATCATTCTCCTACAATAGGAATGGCAATACTCAAAGGGGTTGAAAACCAATCTGGATGTACGAGATCCTGGAATCCTTTGTAGTCACGTGTAGTAAATAAGGTTCATGTAGTCCCAGTGTAATGAAGGAGGTTGGTCTCCACTATAAGCATATAGGGATAGGGACTGTATAGGGAATTGAAAGTTCCTATACAGATCCTGAGAGCTTCGTTCTGAATGGAGTCCAACATCCGGAGAACAGTGGGAGTTGCAGATGAATAATCCTCACATCCATAGTCATGCTATGAATAAGCACTTAGTAAAGCCGCAGTAGTGTGTGCAGTCTGCACCTCATGATAGGTGTGAAAGAACACTAAGCGCTTTTGTAACTTTAACCTTTAACTGTTTGATGTGAGGCACCTATGTTAGCCTTGAATGAAAAATTAGACCGAAGTATTTCACCCCTTGGACAAAAGGCCGTGGATTTGCTCCTATGGTATGTTGCCCACTGCACAACCTGATTTATTGCATTCTGTATGTGTCCTTGCACATCCTGTAAGCTTCCTCCTACAGAGGGAAATCTTCCACAAAGAGACTACACGAGACAGCACTCGGAACGACCTTTACGATATCATTAATAGCACTGGCAAACAGGGTCGCACTTAAGACACTCACTCGTGGGACCCCCTGCAGCTGATCTTCCAGGTTAGAAAATTTGTTTCCCACACACACACTAAACTTCCTATCAGCAAAGAAGCTTTCTATGAAGGTAGGTAATGCTCCACTTAAACCAACGTCATGCAGCTTCATGAGTTTCGTAAGCCTTTTCGAGGCCAATGACGACTGCTAATATGTCATATCACTATGTGAAGGAATTCAGTATAGCAGTCTCCAGCCTCACAAGTGCAGCTGTGGTTGATCTCAATTTTCTAAACCCATATTGACATAGGGTCAGCACATTTTCCTTTTCTAGTAAACATGTCAACCTGGAGTTTCCCATTTTCTCCATCAGCTTGCAGATGCAGCTAGTCAGAGAAATTTGTCTATAATTTTCGGGTATGGAAGCATCCTTTCCAGGTTTATGGCTAGGTATGATTACAGCTTCTTTCCATGTAGATGACACTGTGCCCTCCTTAAAGATCCTATTGAATAGGTCCAACAGGAACTTTTGGGAGCTCTCAGTGAGATGTCATTTCGTATGGAATATCTTCGCTTCCTTGGGCAGTCTTATGGCAGAGCTGCAAAGGAGAGTTCATCTCCTTGTGCAAAAATGACAAGGAAGATCTGCTGCAGTTCTACTAAAGAAAGACATTGGTTGTCATTCCGTTCAGGCCGAATGGTGGAAAATTGGCCTGTGTAAGATGCTCCAAATATCTGTGCCATAGCTCATTTGCAACATCTTTTTATCTGTGAGAATTATGCCATCTATCTTCAGAATAGATGATGTCATGGATGTGATATTTCCAGCAATCTTGCACACCTTATTCCATACCCATGCTAAGGGGGTCACAGAGTTAATCGAGGAGATGTACTGTCTCCACCACTCCCTTAGCACTCGCCTGGCTTTGGCTTGTTTGTTTTTTTCTCTCTCTCTCTTTTTTAATGGATCAAGGTTACATCGCTAGGGTATCATTTCAGCCGCCTTGGTACAGCTTTTCTTGCTCTGACAACTTGTTGGCATTCATCAGACCACCACGGTACTGGAGGTCGTCTGTACTACCCGCTACTTTTGAGAAGTGATGCTTATACTGCAAAGTGAATTCGTGATGTGAAGTGATCAACAGCATTTTGAACACACTGGAACCCATTCATTACTGTAATTGATCCAAAAAGATTCTGCATGTTCAAGGTGCCATATCTTCACCCCATTGGCTGGTATGCCATTCACCTCTAATAGTATTGGAAAGTGGTTGCTTACATGTAAGTGTTCTATGCCAGGTAAGATCCAGCTGTGAACCAGGTGAACCAGCTGACAGGTTGATATTAGAGAATGTCCCAGCTTGATTTTGGAAGTGTGTGGGTGTGTCACTGTTCAGAAAGACTGCATCTACTCTTGAGAACAAGGACTCCAAGGCCCTTCCTAGAAGGTTGCACAAAGTGTCATCCCAGAGGTGATGCTGGCCACTGAAATCTCCTAAGAGTAGAAATATATGAGACAACTGCCCAAGTAGGTCTTCCAAATCATCTATGTTGAGATTATGCGGAGGAAGGCAGGTGGATGCAACAGTGTAAGGTTGTGTCAAGCTTATCCACATGGCTTTCACCTGCAATGTCATCTGCAGGTGGATGGCCCGGGACAAAATATCTTGACGTACCATCACTGCTATTCCTTCTTGAGGACCATTATCAAAGGTCCCATGATAGGCTTGAACTTGGAATCCTCTCAGGGAAATTGGTTGATTTTCCATGGTCATAATCTCTTGTAGGCATATATAAACTGGGTTACATGAAACTATCAGATATTGCAATCCTCCCATTTTTCATGAATTCCCTGACATTTCCATAGAATCAGGGTATCTAGTTCTTCAGGTTGACAGGCTTAACCATAGTAGCATCTTGGGAGTGCCTTAAGGAGAGATGCTTACCTGTGGAACTATTTTCCACAGGCTTTCTTTAGACAGGCTGAGGATTACTATGCCTGGGCAAAGGGTGGACCTGAGCATTTGGTTCAGGGGCATGCTGTCTGGCAGCTAGACCCCTTGGATGAGGTGGCAGATGGTGCTGTCACCTTGGAGGCCTCTGAAACTTGCCTGATGGCTCCAAAGACCTTACCTTGGGAGGAGTCCTTGGGACAGGGTTCAGGATTGCTTTGCTTGGGCAAAGGGCTAACCTGAGCCTTTGGTTCAGGGTCATTCTGTTTAGCAGTGGAGGCTCCTGCAGATGTGGTGACAGCTGGAGCTGTCACCACTGAGGCCTCTGAAGACTCGCCTGACAGCTCCAAAGACCTTACCTTGGGAGGAGTCTCCTCAATAGACCCCTCACCAACTCACCAGAGGCATTTTTTTTTATCTGAAGCTTCATTTGAGAAATGAGATCGAACTGTGGTAGAATGAGTGGTGTATTGGAGGATAAAGGATGACAGGAAGGAGGTTGGGCTAGAAATGATGCAAAGGACCTACCTGGCTGTGTGAATAGCACATGGGCACTATGCATTGCCTCTGGAAAACTAACTTTTTCCTTGCTCCTTATTACCAACACTTTTTTTTTCAAACTTGTACCTTATACATTGATTTGAAGAAGCTTCATGGGTTTCATTGCAGTGGTAACAGCATACTGGACCTAGACAGTTGTGACACATTTAACACGCACTTTTGGTTTTCCATTTTCTTTAAAACAGCAAGAATTGGTTCCATTACCATCACCCTGGCAGTGGTAGCACCACATCAGGTTGGGCACATAAGACTTTATCTTGAGGTGGTACCATGTCTACTTAATCGATTCCGGAAGGTGTTCCAAAAGTTAGAAGAATAGCTAGTGTCGATTGTTCCACACCATCAACTTCTTAAAATGCTTTACTGCCACTACCTTGAACTTCTTTAGTTCCTCTAACAGTCTCTTCTCAGAATACCTCATCAGATCTCGGATAAAGACAATTCCCTCACACTGATTGAGTGTTTTGTGAGGAGAACATGAGCCTTGAGCTCTAGGAATGCCACACACTGCACGCCCTCAGTCACTCTCATCTGGTGGCGAAACCCCAACTATCAGACTACCATCTTACTGTGGGGTGATCTGAAGATCACATTGACACACCTCAACTATATTGCGATGCACTTCGAAAATATCCTTAATGAACATGCAATCAATGCTCTTTACTTCAAGGCATTTTTATATGAGATACTTTCTATTTACTGGGTAAGATTTCCTTGACAGATTGAGTAGAATTCTTTGTAAATCTGTATAAATACAAATTAGAATTCTTCATTTACCCCCCCCCCCCACCTCCTCCTATGCACTGTCTCTGATGCATCCCCCTTATCACCTGGCAGGACAAAGTTGCAAACAACAGCATGTACCACCTGCTGAAGTAGAGGCCCACGCGCTGGCTTGGAATCCCGAAGGATCTCCATCATGGAGAACTGGCCACAGGCAAACGCTCCACAAGCAGACCACAAAAGAGACTTGTAGGCCTTGAACTGAACATCAACTCCAACATCTGGGAAGCAGTAGTACAGGAGCGACTGGCCTCTCCAGGTTCGAAAAACACTC
>NC_051402.1:24419135-24421635 GCF_015228065.2 Penaeus monodon | reverse complement strand
GGGGGGGTGGAGAGAGTGGGAAATACCCTGAGGAGGGAAAGGGGGTGGAGAGGTGAATGGGGAAAGAGAGGGATAGGGAAAAGCTATGGATTGCGGGCCGGGGGATGGGAGAAGAGGAGGAAAGGGGGAGGAGGAGAGCACGGGTGGGGAAGGGTTGAGAGTGAAGTGAGAGGGAATAATTGGGTTTAGAAGGCTAAGAGAAGAAGGGGGGGAGGCTATGAAGGACAAAGGAAGGAAGAGAAAGGGTCAAGGAAGGTGGAATGGTAGGAGGTGAAGGAAATGGAAAAGCACAGGCGAATGTTGGAGACTGGGGCGGTAACTGGCCTTCAGGGCGAGTCGATTCGAAGCGAATGGCGAAGAAGGCTGTTGGGAGGAGAGGAACGGGAAAGAGAATGAAGCGGAGATTAGGAAGGGAGGCCGAGTGGCAGGGGCGAGGGGATGGAGCAGGGAGCCGGGGGGGGGGGGGGGCTAACACCGTCATTACCTGTTGATTGCTCTCTTATCTTTGTGTCAGTGGCAGCTCCTGGGGTTCTCTTGCGCCAAGCTAGTGAAGCAACATTTTCTGGGAATCCTGATTGTTAAGGTCTGTCTTTTGCTTTCGTTCTTTTCTTCGTGAAGCCACTTTTCCTCTCTTCCATTTGAATCTCATTCTGTCAGTGTCTGTTTCTATTCCCCTCTATTTCTCCATCTCCTTTTTCTTATTGTCTATCACTTTATTGTTTGTTGTTGATCTACTTGATTCTATTTTTACTTTTTACAAACAACTGTCGTATGTACATGCGCGTACAGGCAAACGTGCGCCCGCGCGCACACACACACACACACACACACACACACACACACACACACACACACACACACATACACACACATACACACACACACATACACACACTCAGAGGATAGGAGGAGGATGGTGTGGTGGGGGATGGGGGACAGGGGGAGGGAGAATGGGAGAAAGACAGATGGCGAGATCGAGTTATTGGTAAATTGCTGTGGTTCTGTGACGAAACGCCGGCAGGGAATTTATATAATAAAAGTGATATACAAAATAGCTTGTTAGTATAATACAAAAATCAAACAAGGAACTAGAATAAATTATATACAATATTAGATAAATTAATAAATAGTATAAATAAACGAAACTGAAGATAAGAGAAATGCCACTGAATATTCTAATTACTTGCTTGCGTATCTCGGCAATTGTGTGTGTGTGTGTGTGTGCGTGTGTGTGTGCGTGTGTGTATGTGTGTGTGTTTTATATGCTGATGCATATGTGCGTGTGTACGTGGGTGCATATGTATCCCCTTTATGTATGTTTGTATGTGCATGTGTACATATGGATCTGTGATTATGCATCAGGTTGTATATATGCACGTGCGTGTCTGTGTCTGTATTTGTGTGCATCTCGCATAGCTAAGGTTGGGTCTCAACCATCCAATATATGTAATGTCTAGGTCAGATCACAACGATTTCCACAAATGGACACAATTTATCCCCCTCCCCCTCCCCCTTCCCACCCCTCCTCTCCCCCACACTCGACCCTTCCCAAAGTCACGGATCTTTGACCTTTAAGATGTATTTTCGTTTTATTTGACAGTAAGGCGACCTTTTTCTTTCCCGGCTGAACTTTTTATCCTTGGGAAGCCAGTGTCTTTATGTATTTGTTTCTTTATTATCATCGTCTACTTCTACTACTTTCCTCTCTCTCCTTCCTACTTCCTTTTCTTTTTTTTAATCATCTGCTTCTCTTCCTTTTTTCCTTTATTTTCGTTCTCACATTTCCTTAATTTGTTTTGCTTACTATTACCCCACTCAGGCACAACTGACTGCCCTTTTCAACAACTGAATAATACACTCTTTTTTTTCCTTTTCCTTCTTCTTCTACTTTACTTGTATTTTCCTTCCTTTTCTTCCTACGCTCTGTCGTTCACCATCAAACCACATAAATCTCCAGCGACTGATCTTTCTTCAACGAATCCGTAGCCACGCCCTCTGACCTCGCATGACCTTTGAAGCACCCCCGTTCTGGCCCCGTGTTGCTCTTCATTGATCGCCATGGATTCACTTTCTGAATGACCTCGCAGTGACCTTCAACCGACCCTCATACTACATGACCTTAAACCTGTGATTATGCTACATCTCCTACGCCATTCACCGGTTCCTAGAAGCCACTGGAGAGACACACCCTCGAAAAAAGTTGAAAAAGTCATGGGAAAAAGTTTTGCTTGATCCATTTCAGGCATTAGATATATTTTTTGAGTTTCGTTCATTGCAAAGGGAGAATAATTCTGTTCTCATTTTTGTCTTCTGTTCGTTGATTTGTCTTCGTGTCTATCTATTTTATTTCTTTTGCTTTGTTCTTTCCTTCTTATATATATATATATATATATATATATATATATATATATATATATATTATATATATATATATATATACATATATATATATTATATATATATATATATTATATATATATATATAATATATATAATATAT
>NC_051402.1:24386635-24389135 GCF_015228065.2 Penaeus monodon | reverse complement strand
TTTTTGAGTTAGGGAGTTAGGGATCCTAATCTAGAGGAATAGGAGTCTAAATAATGTGTGTGTGTGTGTGTGTGTGTGTGTGTGTGTGTGTGTGTGTGTGTGTGTGTGTGTGTGTGTGTGTGTGTGTGTGTGTGTGTGTGTGTGTGCGTGTGCGTATGTGTGTGCGTGAGCGTCCGTGCGCGCTGACGTCCAACTTTGGAAAACCTCCAGGATGAAAACCTTAACCACCATTCATACTGACTGCCCCTATTACGTGCCTCATCATGCATCACCTCTTGTTAGACACAACACGTTGCACTAGTGTCTCGTGTAGAGCGTTAAAAATGGTGTTTAAAGCAATATTGCATATTGTAGGGGCAATGGATGGAATATTTCGTACGTGGTGTTATGAACTGTAACATTGTGTGTGATGTGTGATACAGGGATGCGAAGATGAAAGCTTTACGCGGTGTTCGGGGCTGTTATATCGGTTTCATGTTGGGGGTCTGTCCTTTTCGTTTTCATGCTTATTATTATTACTTTTATTATTATTATTATTATTATTATTATTATTGTTATTATTATTATTATTATTATTATTATTATTATTATTATTATTATTATTATTATTATTATTATTATTATTATTATTATTATTATTATTATTATTATTACCTTCGCAACGTTTTGGTTTTGGTGTCCATCGTTCATTCGTTTTTCCTATGTTAGTTTTAAGTTAGTAATATATATGTGTTTTCATTTATTGATTTATTTACTTATTTTATTTAATCATCAATTTTTCGAAATAGAACGTATTAGTATTTTTGTAGAGTAATGATAAACAAATTCTGTTTTTAATTCAATTAGCAGCAATGTCGATATTTACCCCTTTTTAGCACTAAGGGGAAGGCAGTTGAAAAAAGTTCCCTCCCGTAACGACAATATTTCTTATGATGATGACAGTGTTGGTTATAGTAATGAAGTTGATTCTGATGATATAATTATCACTCTTTTAATAAGTCTATCTGCCCTTCTCTGTCTGTCTGTCTGTCTGTCTCTCTCTCTCTCTCTCTCTCTCTCTCTCTCTCTCTCTCTCTCTCTCTCTCTCTCTCTCTCTCTCTCTCTCTCTCTCTCTCTCTCTCTCTCTCTGTCTCTCTCTCTGTCTCTCTCTCTCTCTCTATCTCGCATATAAACACACACACACACACACACACACACACACACACACACACACACACACACACACACACACACACACACACACACACACACACACACACACATATATATATATATATATGTGTGTGTGTGTGTGTGTGTGTGTGTGTGTGTGTGTGTGCATATGTGAATTTATATGTAATGTGTGGTGTACATGTCTATATGTATGTAAACATTTATAAAGGTGGCGGGTATGCATAAGCATAAGTATGCGCATGTGTAAGAAAACGAGCATATAGGCATTACTTTGAGTATGTACGGGTGAGCATAAGTGTCATCTACATATGCACATGTAGCGCCCGGAAGCGAGGGAGCCCCTGCTTCCAGCGGCGACCAGGATAATAATCCCGGACAGACATGGGCCGCCGTCCGACGTCGACGATGCACATTTGCACATGCATTCTAAGGACGATAAGAAGTGAATCTGACTTGCTAGGATTTCTGAGGAACTTCCCTTCATCTAATGAGAAATTGCAGGACTCTGTGAAGATAGAAGACTGGGCGAAAAGCAGGAAATACTAAATGATGAACACTTGCTCTTTTGGAGAGCAGACTAGTAAAACAAGAATTAGGAGTAGGTTTCAAACTAACTTGTGCCATAACTTGCAGCCATAGTGATGTAGAAATAGATGTGTTTTATGAAGAGATTCATTTAGCCAGTGATAAAGCAAAATCCCATTTCACAATCATTTAAGGAACTTTTAACGCCAAAGTAGGTAAAAAGAAAGGTTAATTTTCAATTGGGAACCATGTATAAGGCACCAGAAATGAGAGGAGACACATGCAAATTGACTTTCTGGAGGCTCAATCCCTCACTATCATGAATATATTTTTTTTTCTCGAAAATAAGACTAATTCGAAAGTGAACATGCAATTTGGCATCAAAACGAAATGAGCTCCATAATATAAAACAAGCGCGATATAGGAAAACATTGTGAAAATTATTGATAGAGTAATTGTTGGTAGCAACCAAAGAATGGTCAGAAGGAAAACGAATTTACACCTTAAATGGGAAGGAACAACTTCATGTGAAAGCTGCTACCAAATCTAGTTAATTTGAAGACAGGAGAGACGGATTTTGCCCTTTAACATCCATATAGATACTAACTTCTTAGCGAGGAAAAAACGGCTAACATTTACCAAATCAACAAACAGTTCAATCACATAAAAAGGGAATCTGCACTTGAAATAGGCGGTAAAAACAAGCAAACCTCCAGTAATCTCACAGTAGAAATAAACAGCTTATGGAAAATCGTAGGGACATGAAAATATCGTCAAATAAGAATAAAGTAGAGTAAGCAGT
>NC_051402.1:24360428-24361535 GCF_015228065.2 Penaeus monodon | reverse complement strand
AACTGGAAAGGGACGCAGAAATCCATGAAGGACTGAACAAACTAAAAAGGAAAAATTATGGAAGCAGCAATACATCGCGACGGAGAGTAATGTCAACACGGAAATCGGGCAGGTTCAGATTATCCAAGGTCACAGCAACAATCCTACAGCAAACAAATAGGAGGTCACAGTCAGGTATTTTGTCAGCTCACGCCTGAATATATTTTCAATGTAATTCTTTTTGTATGTATTTCTGACGAAGACGCATTCGAAACCGGTAAAATACATCTCTTGTATTGTGAAGATATTCATTTCATTCATACCTTGTTTTCATGTCTCTTATTGCGTATATGCTCCAACTGATGTTGCGAACTCGATGTGAAAGAGGCATTCTACTACAAACTCTCATCCGTGGCAGACAATTGCCTCCAGCGAAATAGCACATTGTCCTGAGCGATTAATGCAGTATCAGGCTGTGATCGAGCTGGCTATGAGAGTCTGTCGGCCCCATGGCTCGGAAGCTGATATCAGCAGAAGAATAGCCTCCTTCTCTGGGACTTTGCTAGGTCCCAGAGAATAAGGATCTCTGGCTCCTGGTATCAGTGCTCTAACCGCATTGCTGGACATGTATAGCGATACGGTAAAGAGGTTTGACCATATTCTTGTTTGCACGTGATGGAGGACCCTACAAAACTGTAGAGTTTACCGGAGTGACAAGTTCTGTGCACTGGCCATAGACTGGTTATGGCTACCCTATGGGTCCACTTCGTTCAGTTGATCCATGCTTGCGGAGAGGATGTTGAAGTCACAGAGAGCTTTGTATAACCTTGGTAGTGTAGTCCAATCTCTGGCTGTCAGTTGACGGATTGGACTGGGAACAGGAGCCCAATGAACTCGATCAACAAGAGCATTTTCAGATGTCGGTACCTATGCAGAAGGACAAGCTATTTGTCTTAAGGCCTTGATACTGCTAGTTCAACTCTATGGAAGCAAAACCTGGACGCATCCAGTGTCTTGGAGTCTCGTTTGATACCTTTGTAACAATCTCTTGTCAGATCATGAAGGTACAGTTGGCAGGACTAGTGTCCAACCGACGGCACACCATGAGACTAGCATGGACCTGGTTCT
>NC_051402.1:24347928-24350428 GCF_015228065.2 Penaeus monodon | reverse complement strand
TATATATATATATATATATATATATATATATATATATATATATATATATATATATATATATATATATATATATATATATATATATATATATATATATATATATATATATATATATATATATATATATATATATATATATAGGCAGGTCCTCTGCTCATCCCTAATTCCTCGCGACTGGTCTTGTTAAGCTGCCCGAGTCAATGTGAAAGAGGCGTCCCACGGGCCTCCTCCATACAGGATTGTCTCGCAAAGAGACAACCTGTATGGCGATCTCGGATTATGCAAGAACCAGGTCCCATGCTAGTCTCACGGTGTAGCCGTCGGTTGGACACATAGTCCTGCCAACTGTACCTCATGATCTGACGAAGAGAGTTGTTACAAAAGGTATCAAAACGAGACTCCAAGACACTGGATAGCGTCCAGGTTTTGCTTCCATAGAGTTGAACTAGCAGTATCAAGGCCTTAAAGACAAATAGCTTGGTCCTTCTGCATAGGTACCGACATCTGCAAATGCTCTTGTTGATCGAGTTCATTGCTCCTGTTCCCAGTCCAATCCGTCAACTGACAGCCCAGAGATATGGACTACACTACCAAGGTATACAAAGCTCTCTGTGACTTCAACATCCTCTCCGCAAGCATGGATCAACTGAACGGAAGTGGACCCATAGGGTAGCCATAACCAGTCTATGGCCAGTGCCACAGAACTTGTCACTCCGGTAAACTCTACAGTTTTGTAGGGTCCTCCATCACGTGCAAACAAGAATATGGTCAATCCTCTTTACCGTATCGCTATACATGTCCAGCAATGCGGGTTAGAGCACTGATTCCAGGAGCCAGAGATCCTTATTCTCTGGGACCTAGCAAAGTCCCAGAGAAGGAGGCTATTCTTACTGCTGATATCAGCTTCCGAGCCATGGGGGCCGACAGACATCTCATAGCCAGCTCGATCACAGCCTGATACTGCATTAAAGTCGCTCAGGACAATGTGCATATTTCGCTGGAGGCAATTGTCTGCCACGGATGAGAGTTTGTAGTAGAATGCCTCTTTCACATCGAGTTCGCAAACATCAGTTGGAGCATATACAGCAATAAGAGACATGAATACAAGGTATGAATGAGAATGAATATCTTCACAATACAAGAGATGTATTTGACCGGTTTCGAATGCGTCTTCGTCAGAAATACATACAACAGAGAAATTACATTGAAAATATATATCAGGCGTGAGCTGACAAAATACCTGACTGTGACCTCCTATTTGTTGCTCGTAGGATTGTTGCTGTGACCTTGGATAATCTGAACCTGCCCGATGCCGTGTTGACATTACTCTCCGTCGCGATGTATGCTGCTTCCATAATTTTCCTTTTTAGTTTGTTCAGTCCTTCATGGACTATTTCTGCGTCCTTCCAGTTTGGTAGATGTCCAGCTTCATCTACATGTACCACCATGGCATTGGAAGTTCTGTGGTGACGGATGTCAGCTCGATGTTCGCTGATCCTGGTGCTGAAACCACGGCCTGTTTCCCCAAAGTATGCTGTATCGCAACCGCTGCAGGGTATGCGATATACAACACTACAAGGGTTGCTTTCGGGCTGCTTTCTGTCACGTATTAAGTCATGTATCTTTTCCCCGGATGTGCTGGCGATTCTCACTGTTTTGCCGAAGTATCTGCTGATCGCCTGGGAAATGTTACATGACGGTAAAATGAGACAATTATTAGAAGAGGGTGCGGGGTCTGCTCTTACAAGTATGCTCTCCGCCTTCTTTCTGAGGTTTAACAGGAAGCCTCTGGGATACTTATGTTTCATGAAAGAACTAATTATATAGGCAACCTCATCCTCGAGAAATTCAGGGCTGCAGATCCTCAATGCTTGAGGAAGAAGCCAATCACAACACCAGATTTCGTTTTGTTGCTGTGGGCGGAGTAGTAATGGATATAATCATCTTTATTTGTAGGCTTTCTGTATACAGAGAAACGTAGGCCGTCGTCACCCCAATGGATCAGAGTGTCCAGGAAAGGTAGTTTCTGATTCTCCTCCTCCTCCACGGTGAACTGGATTTTCTCGTGAACGGAGTTGAGTCGCGTTAGTGTATGTTGTAAGCACGACCTCCTGGGGACAATGACGAGGACATCATCTACGTATCGAAGCCATGTTGAATGTCTGCCGATTATATCCCTGTAGTTATCCCTCTCCAGCGTCTCCATGAACAAGCAAGCCATGACGGCACTCAAGGGGGAGCCCATGGCGAGATCACTAATCTGCTGGTATTCATCCCCAGCAAATTCGAAGTAGCCGAAGTCCACGCATAACTTCACTAGGAGAACGAAGTGGTGTCTCGGCAGCGGGAGTTCTGCGTCTGTCATGGAGCTGGTGACCCTCTCGACCGCCCGGACTGCTCCGTCTGTGGGTACATTGGTAAAGAGTGATTTAACATCAAAACTGGCAAGTTTTTTATTTTTATACCCAGAATTCTGGAGACGTCTGATGAGGTCCCCGGA
>NC_051402.1:24324835-24332335 GCF_015228065.2 Penaeus monodon | reverse complement strand
CAAAGTGAAAATGACGAGGTGTTTTCCCCCACTCACAGCATACGGGGAATTTTCCCCGGGTGAAGCCCTAAAACCCCAGTACAGATTCTGAGAGCTTCATTAAAAAAACCTGAGCCCAAACATCCGGAAAACATGGGGAGTTGCAGTTTAAAAAGCCTCACACCCAAAATTTTAAAAAGCTTACTACGAATAAGCTTCCCGGTTTAAAGCCAAAGCGTTTTGCATTTCTGCACCCCTAAGAGAATTTTAAAGAACCCGCAAAATACAAAGGGCATTTTTGGGTGCCTTAAATTTTTAACTGTTTATGGGGGGCACCCCACGTAACCCTTTGGAGTAAATGTTAAAACCCAAGTACTTCACCTTTTGGAAAAAAAATTGCAGGGGTTTTTTTCCCCCTCAAATAGAGGAAGGTTTGGAATTTTCCTCATTTTGTAAATTTGTAAAACCCCCCCCCAGGTCTTCCCTTGGGGAAAAAATTTGAACCCTTTGGCATGTTGAAAAACTGAAACCAACCTGATTTATTGCAGTCGGCATGTTTCCCCCTTCCCAAATCCTTGTAAGGTTCTTTCGGGAGCTTACAGTGTAAAATCATCCACAGGGCGATTACATAGCCCGAAACTTGGAAAAAAAAACCTTTTTCCCAATGTCTTTAAATGGCAATGGAAAACGGGGTCCCCTTAAAGACACCCGCTTGTGGGACCCCTTCCAGGTGTTTTTCCGGGTTAGAGAAACTGTTTTCCCCCCCCAACTCAAATTTCCCCAAAATTTTAAAAAAAGCCTTTTAAAGGGTAAAAAGAAGCCTGCTAACAGGGTGATGTCGCTGTGGGAAGGAATTCTGAAATGGGCTTTTTCCATCCTTAAAAAAATGTATCGGGTGGTGATCTCAATCTTTCAACCCATTTTTAAAAAGGGGTAAAGCCCTTTTCTTTTTTCAGCAGCCATTTTAAACCCTTTTTTTAAACAATTTTCCCCCCAAAACACCTTTGCAAATGCACTGGTGAAAATTGGTCTGTTCCCCCTGGTTTTGGATTTCCTTTGGGGGGCCGGGTTTTGGGAACCGGAATAAATTAAAAGCCTCTTTCCATTTGGAGGGCTCTGTCCCCCTCCCTATAATCCTAGTAATACCCCAAAAACGGAACATCGGGGGACTCCCCGGGTAATTTAATATCTTGGTAGGGAATTTTGTCACTTCCGGGGGCCGTCTTAACGGCAGAGCGGCAAAGCAAGTCCATCCCCTTTGGGCAAAAATGGTAAGTTGAAAGGGAACTTCAGTTTTTGCAGTTCTACTGGCTGTTCCGCCCAAAAGAGGGGAAATTCGGGATGTAAGATGCCCCCAAGGGATCTCTGCCTTTTATTTAGCTAGCTCATTAGAAACATCTTTTTTTTTCTGTTTTTTTTTTTGGCCCTTTCCCTTAAAAAAGTGGTTTGGTTTAACCATTGATGTGCTTTTTAACCAGTGATTTTTATGCCCCTTTTGCCCCCTTACCCATAACTAAGGGGGTCCCAAGTTAATCGGGGGAGACATACTTTTTCCCCCATGATTTTCTGTTTTTGGCCAAAATTTCCCCCCTTCCCCCTTTGGCCTTGGCTAAAGTTCTTTTTGAAATTATAAGACCCCCTCCGGGGAGGGTATTTTTTTAAACTGCCTTTAAATTTAAGTTTTCCCCTTCCCTTTTACAGCTTTTTTTGGCCTTTCCTAACCCCTTATGGTCCCGGGATTCGAGGGAATGTCTGCTATTTTTCCCGGAAAAGGGGTTTCTTTTTGTTTAAAGGGTTGAATTCGTGTGTGTTTTTAAACCAGCATCTTGAACACACGGGAAATTTAAATTCCCAAAATCCTTGAAATACGCCCCTGATCTAAAAATTTTCCCCATTTTTAAAATTTTTAAAGTCCCCATCTCTGCACTCCATTGGCGGGAATCCATTCACCCTCCGCAAAAGAAATTGGAAAGTGGTTGTTTCCCCTTTTTAAGTTTCCTTTGCCCTTTCCCCAAGTAAAATTCTCTGTGAATCAGGGGGGGCCTTTTTGGGACGGGTCTATATTGGAGAAGGCCCCATTTGAATTTGGAAATGGGGTGGGAGGCCCACTTTTCCCATAAACTGCATCTACTCTTAAAAAAAAGGCTCCAAAGGCCCTTTCGGGGGTTTGGGCACAAAGTTTCTCCCCGAGTGATGCCGACCATTAAAATTTTCCCCCAAGATTAGAAATGGATGTGGCCCCCCTTTCCCCCCAAGTAAAACTTCTAAATCATCTATGTTGGATTATGTGGAGATATTAGAAGACCCAACAGTGTAAGGGTTGTGAAAAGCCTTTTTCCCCCACAACCCTTTCCCACCTGCAGTGGTTTTTCTGCAGGTGGAATGGCCTTGGGGGAAGGGGAAAATCCTGATGTACCAGTACTTTCTACTTTCCCCCAAGGTCCTTTTCAAAGGTCCCCTAAGGGCTTGAATTTGGGGGGAAACCTCTCAGGGGGAAATCAAAATGATTTTTTCCCCGGTCATAATCCTGTTTTCAGGGATACACAAAATGGGTTTCATGAAAAACCCCATCAGATGTTCGTTTTCCCAATTTGCATGAATTTTCCCCACAGTTTTCCCCTTTAATTAGGGTATCCAGTTTTTCCAAAAATACTTCTTCATAAGGGTTTTTGGCAAAAACCTGTGGTTTAAGGTTTGGGCCCCCCACCTTTAGGCCCGTTTCCCCTTTTCCCGGATTTTTGGGGGGAATCTTTTGAGGGTTGTTTCCCCCTGGGGGAACCCAGTTTCCCCCCAGGGTTTCTTTTTGAAAGGCTTTAGGGTTCCTTTTTCCCCGGCAATGGGGTGGACCTAGCTTTTTTTTCAAAAGGCATTCCCGCCCACGTGGAGGGGGCCCCCGTGGGATGTGGGGGGCCCGCTTGGGGTTTTTCACCGTTTTAGGCCCTCTGGAAACCCTGCCGACGGCTTCCCCAAAATCCCCTTTGAAAAAGAGTCTTTTTTAACAGGCTCCGAATTTTCCCTTTTCCCGGGCAAAGGGGCGTACTTAGCCTTTGCTTCCCCGGGGCATTCTGGCTAGCGGGGGGAGGCCCCTGTGGGCGTTACCAAATTTGGGGTCTGGGGGCCTTTTCCCGAAAGGCAAACGAAAAACCCTTTTTTTGGGAGGGGGAATCTCCTCAAAAAAGACCCCCTTTACTCCTACCCCCATTTCTGGGTGGAAACACCAGAGCAGTTTTCAACCCAAATTTGGGGGCTGAGGCTTAAAAAAAGGGGGGCAAGGGGTGTGGTTATGAAGCACTTTGGAAGGGGTTTGGGGGGAAAAGGGGGATGGGGTAGAAAAGGGGGGGAAAAAAGGTTTTCCTTCCCGTTTCAACAGCACACGGGGACGTCTGTTTGGGCCCCGGAAAACTTTAAATTTCCCCCCCTTGCTCCTTTTTCCAAAACTTCTTTTTCAAATTTTTTACCTTTTAAAATTGTTTTGAAGGGAAACTTCAAGCTTTTTTGGCATTGGTATCAAACATATTGGCCCCGGACATAGTCCATCTCCTTGTGAACCCTTTTTACCTCCTTTTCACATACTCTTGGTTTTCCATTTTCTTTAAAAAAAACGGCAAGATTTGGGTCCCTACCCATAACCCTTTCAGTGGGAAAACACCCCCGGGATAGGGTTGGGGCACATCCCCATAGAAAATTTGGGGTTTACCTTGATTGGGACCAAAGCCAATTTAACGGAAATTTTGGGGAAAGGGCTAACGGTTTAAAGTTGAAGGAAAGTTGGTTTCAACTGTTCCAAACCATCAAATTTCTTTTTTAAAACCCTTTACTTTCCACTCCCTTAATTTTTTTTCTAGTTCTAAAAAATTTCTCCTCAATACCCCCATCCGGTTTTCGGAAAAAACAATTCCCTCCACCCTGTTGAGGTTTTTTTTGAGAACCTGAAACTTGAGCTCCAGGAAGTTTTTTTTTCGCTGCCCCCGATGGTCCCTCTCGAATTTTGACCCAGATCCCATTTTGACACCCCTCAATGGTTTTTCCCCCCCCTACAGGGCTTACTTAAAGAAAAACTTTCATATTACCCCTAAGGGTTTCCTCCTTTGGTTGAGGGCCCTTTTTCCCCCTTTTTACCTGGTTTTGGGGGCCCAGGAACCCCCACGGTTCCCCCTTTTTTTTTTTCCCTTTGGAAGCTGAAAAGGTTTTCCCGAGGACCTGGGGAAAGTTCCCGAGGGATGGTTGGGGGTTTCATGGGGCGTCAGGGAGAGAGAAAGATCCTTTTTTGATCTATGTACTCCCACCCAAAATTAAAAATTTTTTCCCTTTTCCCCCACCCCCCCCCCCCCCCCCATGGGGGTTTCCCCGGGGGAAAACTATGTTTTGGGGGTTTAACCCCTTTTTTCCCAACAGCCCCCGGGGGAATGGGAAAAATTGCAAACCCTTTAAAGTACTGATGGGAGTCACGGGCCCCCTTTCCTTTCTGACTGGGAAACCTTTCCCCGCTTGACCCCAAACCTATTTGCCCGCCCCCTTTTACTTGACCAAACCTTGATCAGCCACCCCTTTTTTTTCCCGAATGGGGAAACCCCCCGAGGTGTGTTGCTAGCTTTCTGGCCAAAAGTGTGGGAGCAAACGCTTCCCCCCCCAGGAAACCTGTCTCCTGGTTTTGGGATGCTACGCACCCCGGCCCAAAAACCCGTGGGAGGTTCTCCCTGATCCAAGGGAAAGAAACCCGGGGGGGGTGCCCCCATTTTCCCCCCTCCCCCTTTTTGGTCTTGGTGGCACCAGTAAAAACCTTTTGTCCTCCTCCCTCACTGGGGGTTTACCCCCTCCAGTTGGGTGCCCCTGGTCCCGCTCACCAGATCATTGAACCCCCCAACCCTCCCCCCCCGCGGGGAAGACGGCTTTCCTTGGGGGGGAAAGGGGATTGTGATACCACCCTTTCATCCAACCCCCAAATGTTTTGGGGGGTCTAAACCCGTACAACGCCCCCAAAAAACTTACCCAACATTCTGAAAAACCCCCAAAATGATCCGGGGATGATCTTCCCCTCCACTTAGCGGACGCAGTCCCTCTGAGAGGAGGGCTTAGAGTTCAGCCCCCTTTCCCCAAGGCTTGGGACCCAAACAAAAGGGCATTAAACCCAAAAAATGGCCTTCAAAACCCCCCCCCAGCAAAATACCTTTATGAACTGTTCTTTGTCCCATCCTCACATTTTTAATTATAAAATTTTAAAAAAATATATATATATATTATATATATTTTTATATATATATATATTATACCCATAATTAATTACAAAAAACCCCAAAACACACACACACACAACACACACCCCCAACACACAACACCACACCACACAAAACAAAATAAAAGTATATATATATAAAGTTTTAAATATATATATTATAAAATATTTTATATATTATATAGGGTTGGGGGTGTGTGTGTGGGTTTTGGGGGGTGTGTGTTTGGTTGTTTATTTTTATATAAATATATTATATAAATATATATATATATATTATATCTATATTTTATAATATATATATGAAATATATATATAATTTTCCTATATATATTTTATTTTTATATATATATAAATATATATATATAATTATGTGTTATTTTGTGTGTGGGGGTGTGTGTTTGTGTGTGTGGTGTGTTGGTGTGTATGTATGTATGCGTTGTATGTGTATGTTAACATGAAATGTATTTTGTTTATGTATGCATGAATGAAATTTATGTATATTTAAAATGTATATTTATATTTAATAAAAAATTATATGTATATGTGTGGGGGTTGGTTTTAACTACCCCTATATATATATAAAAAAATTTTATATATATAAAATATATTATATATTATATAATGAGAGGGGAGGCGAGAGGGGTTTTAAGGGGAGGGAGAGAGCGGGGAGGGAAAACGAGAAGAGAGAGAGGAGAGAGAGGAGCGAGAGAGGGGGAAGAGAGAAAAGAGAGAAAAGGTGAGAGAAAAAGGAGAGAGAGAGCCCGGCAACAGCCCGGGACAAAAGGAAAAAGTCGAAACAGAAAGAGCCAAAGAGAAAAAAATGTAAAAAGAAAATGAAAGACAGGAAGACAACGAAATAAGAGTTGGGGGACACCCAACACCCCCCCACAAAAAAAACCAAATCTCCGCAGAATCAAAAGGGCAATATCGGCCAGACCCGCAATCAGCCCCAAAACAAAGGTAAGCACGGGGTAAAGGGGCAAAAGGTTAAAGGGGAGGCAAAGCATCACCCCGGCCCCGGGGGGAAAATTTTAGCCGTCCGTTTTTAAGAGCTTTGCCCGTGGGAAAACCCACGGGTTTCCTTTCACCATTCCTTTTTTTGTCACTTTTTCCTCCCCTCCCCCTTCTCTCTCTCTCTTTGCCCCCCCTCCCCCCTCCCCCCGGCTCTCTCCCCCTTCCCCCCCCTCTTCTCCCCTTCCCCCCCCCCCTTTTTATCTTTCCCTTTCCCTTTTCTTCCTTCCCCCACTCCTCTTTTTTTTTGTCCCCCCCCCTCTCTCATCTCCCCCCCTCCCCTACCCCCTCTCCCTCTCTCCCCTTTTCTCTCTCCCCCTCCCCCTCCCTCTCCCCTCTCCCCCTTCTCTCTCTTCTCACCCACTCACCAGGATCAAATTTTCCAAAAGAACAAAAAAATTTAAATTTTTTTTACCCCTTTTTTTCCCCTTTTTTTCCCCAATTTTGGCCCGAAATGCCCTCGCCGTTGGGGTTCGATTTAAAGGGGGGGGGGGGGTTGGGGGGTAGAAATGCGTCATGGCAGCGTTTATTTCGAGTCTGTTACATTTGTATTAAAATTTCGTTAATATTCACATAAGTGTTCTTATGTATAAGCCAATTTTAGTGCTCTCCGTATCATTCATTTTCTCTGTGTTATTATTGTGGTTTAAGCAATTTTGTTCTCTTGTTCTTTACATTGTTGTTAAAATTAGCAGTGATGTCCATGTTAATGAAGGAAATGATGATGATAATATGAGAAATCTATTATGATAATGATGATGAGGATAATAATAATAATAGTAATAATAATGATAATAATAATGATAATAATAATAATAATAATAATAATAATAATAATAATAATAATAATAATAATAAAAATGATTATAATGATAACATTGATAATAATAATTACTATAATATTACTAACAACAATAACAACAAAACAATAATAATGATAGTAGTAGTAGTAGTAGTAGAAGTAGTAGTAGTAGTAGTTGTAGTAGTAGTAATAATAATGCTAATAATAATAATATTTATAATAATAATAATAGTAGTAGTAGTAGTAGTAGTAATAATAATAATTATTATTATTATTATTATTATCATTATTATTATTATTATTATTATTATTATTATATTGATATCTATAATGTTTAAGATAACAACACTAACTGATAACTGACGATAATATTAATTATTATAAAAGAGATGATAATGATAATATTATTATTATCATTATAGCTATTATCTTTATTATAATCATGGTGTGGTCATATATTGGAAAAGGATAGTGG
>NC_051402.1:24309835-24312335 GCF_015228065.2 Penaeus monodon | reverse complement strand
CCCTTCCTCCCCCTCTAACCCTCCAATCCCCAAACGCCCTCGATCACCTCCTTCCTAACCCTCTCCACACTGAAAACGAAAGAACAGCGGAAGACCTAGCACATAATAGACCCTATTCGTCCTCCTCCTAAGCGTGTGTCTTCGCCCCTTGGGAAATACAGAAGAGTTCCTTATCTCGAGTGACGCGCGTTGTGAAATGGAGGCGCGGCTGTTGATTGCCTAAAGTGTGCGTGGAGGAGGGGGAGTTTCCCTTTAAGTCAATCTGCTTCACAATAATATTTACTTGGGAATACGAATGGCCTGTGTGTGGGGGGGGGGGGAGGTTGGGTGTTTGTAGCTTGTTTGGCATGTTAGTGTATTTGGGTCTTTCTGTTTGTTTATTGGTGTGTGATATTCATTTAAGAATGCAAATAGTCCAGCTATCTAGATATCAGTTAGTTATTTTCTTTGTGTGTACATGTGTTTATGAATCTGAGTACATATATGTGTTTCTATAAAACTAACATAAAGTACGCCATTTCGTCATAGCCAGATCTATTATATTATTTCAGACAAATGATATCAAGTACAATTTGCAGCTGAGTAATAAGTATACTCGAAATAATTTAATGATTTGGTAACTTTAGACTCAACATTTAACATTGAATTTATGCTTCCCTCAGAACCAGTATATAATAAATTATTATGAAGTTATTAACAGCATTTATTTTTTGTGAGTATTAGAAATGGGATTGTAACTTCAAGCTTGACATTTCTAAATACTAAATTACATACCCTTAAAAATTAGTAAAAACAACTTTTGGATATTCATTTGTTTTTATTTGGACTATATTGCATTTCTTTAATTGCATGGAATATCTTGAAAATTTGGGACTAAATATGGTATCGATTTTTAATGTCTCGTAATTCATTCTCTCTCTCTCTCTCTCTCTCTCTCTCTTCTATCTATCTATCTATCTATCTATCTCTCTCACTCACTCTCTCTCTCTTGTCATAATAGTAGTAGTAGTAGTAGATGGATGTTCAACTGTTTGCCTGTATTATCTCTTTGAGGTAGAGTTAGTGTGGCGTGAGTTCGCACAGTGATGGCCGGGCGCCGTACGGGAAGTGGAGTACTGAGGGGGATTCCAGTCAAGGCTGTGTTGCCGCTGCTCGGTGGTATGCGCTGGAAGGCGTCCTCTGATCTCAAACACTCAAACACACACACACACACACACACACACACACACACACACACACACACACACACACACACACACACACACACCCAAACACCCCCACACCACACACCACTCACACACACACATAAGAACACACACACACATACAAATATACAAAAAAAAAACACAAACAAGCAACATAAACACATGCATAAACTTCTCCAACGCATACACTGCAATATTTTTTCGCACGAACAGTCGCCTGTTGCAAAACGCTGATCTTGCAAAACAAGCAAAACCTCCTCGCTAAAAACAAATGACAACATCTGACGCCATTTGCAGGGTTGCAATCACGGACGTTCTCACTCTGCAGCCTAATCAACATAGAAACATTTCTCTTGAGACACTCCCTCTGCGCTAAAAAAGTTTCTTTCTTTTTCTTCCTTTTTTCGTCTCTTTTTCTTCGTCCTTAAATAGCTACGTTATTGGCTCGGAAGCAAAATGAAAGAGGGAAGAGAGAGAGAGAGAGAGAGAGAGGAGAGAAGGAGAGGAGAGAGGAGAGAGAGAAGGAGAGGGGGGAGAGAGGAGGAGAGAGAGGGGAGGAGAGAAGGGGAGAGAAGAGGGGGGGGGAAGAGAAGAGAGAGGAGAGGGAGAAGAGGAGAGAGAAGGGGGGGGAGGGGGGGAGAGAGAGAGGGGGGGGAGGGAGAGAGTGTGAGAGAGAGAGAGAGAGAGAGAGAGAGAGAGAAGGAGGGGAAAGAGGAAGAAGGAAAGAAGGGGGAGAGAGGGGGGGGGGGGAGGAGGGAGGAGAGAGGAGAGAGAGAGGAGGGAGAGAGAGGAAGGGGGAGGAGAGAGAGGAGAGAGGAGGGGAAAAGGGAAAGGGGAGAGAGAGAGAGAGAGGGAAGAGGAGGACGAGAGAGAGAGAGGAGAGGAAGAAAAGGAGAGAGAGAGAGAGAGGGGGGGGGGGGGAGAGGAGAGAGAGAGAGAGAGAGAGAGAGGGAGAGAGAGAGGGGAAGAGAGGGGAGAGAGAGAGAGAGAGAGAGAGAGGGGGAGAGAGAGGAGGAGAGAGGGGGGAGAGGAGGAGGGGGAGAGGGAGAGGGGAGAGACAGAGGGGGAGGAGAGAGAGAGGAAAAAGGGGGGAGAGAGAAGACGAGAAGAGGACAGAGAAGGAGAGAGAGAGGAGAGAGAGGGAGAGAGAGAGGGGAGAGAGAGAAGAGAGAGAGGAGAAGGGAGAAAGGGATATAGCGAGAGGGAAAAGGAGAGAGAGGGGAGAGAGAGAGAGGGGGAAAAGAGGGGAAGAGGAGAGAGAGAAAGAGAGAGAGAGAAAGAGAGAGAGAGAGGGG
>NC_051402.1:24272335-24274835 GCF_015228065.2 Penaeus monodon | reverse complement strand
CAGACAGACCCAATAATACGCAAACACAGACACTGACACACTTACACACACACACACACACAAACACACACACACACACGCACGCACACACACACACACACACACACACACACACACACACACACACACACACACACACACACACACACACACACACACACACACACACACACACACACACACCGCCGTCATCGAAACCCGTAAGCACTGTAACAGTTTCTTCACGCCTCCTGAGTTTTAATTAAATACCAATTAAGGGGCGTAAGGACCTCCTCTGCTCATAGGAGGTGTCCTTGAGCGCTTCCCACGACGTTGAGATGTGTGGCTGCTGCAGACGGGGATGTAATGGCAGGCCGAAGGAGGGGTGTGAGTGTGTGAGGGAGCGAGAGGGAGAGGGGGGGGGGTGGAAGAAGAGAGAGAGAGAGAGAGAGAGATCTACCTGTCTTTCAATATCTAAATCCATCTACCTATCTATCCACTTATCTCCCTATTAATATTTAAATCTATCTACCTATCTATCCACCTTTCTGTCTTTCAATATTTAAATCTGTCTACATATATATCCATCTATCTGTCTATTAACATCTAAATCTATCTACTTCTCTATATATTTATCGATCTATATTTATATTTTAACTCATATCTATTTTTATCTATTTATCTATCTCTATGTATGTATATATGATCTATTTATATCCACGTACATATTGCTACTAAAGAATATATCTACCTATCTGTCGATATGATGAAACTAATTGATGTAAATTTACTTTCATCTCCTAATTAACAAAGAATTCGCCTTGTTAGAATTTCCAGCCAAGGATTAACGTTGTTTCACGAACTATTTTCGGCCTGCATACTGCCGGGCGTTTAACCTCCGTACCAACGTGGGTCCGATCAAGAGACCTGATTGCGAATTCGTGTTGTGTGAAAGTGTGATTTCAGTATTCTTCGCTTGCAGGTAATGACTGCAACTTACAGACGAGTCACGCTGGCGAAGTAAAACCCGGTCACTTAAGTGAGTAAACTACAGCGCATATTGGGTATAGTTTGATATAATTGTATCAAGCAGAAAGCTTTGCTTATGCACCTCTGAAAGTATTCCAAACCGTCTCTCAAAACAAAGGCCTATTTAATCCAGGCAGCCACAGCCCGAGCCTTATGTTAACTTTTGCTGCCGGCGACGGCAGGGACATATATGCCATCCTTACTGTGAGTTTAGTTTAATAATGGTCATTACACATAAATGGTTCCACAAGAGCTAAGTCACAAAGGAGTCAGTCACTAGTACTACCAATCTCACTGCTTACCCTTTTTCTTGATTTTCGGAAACATTCACTTTTATCTTATATTTACATTAAAGTTAATAACATTATGATTGTCTTAATATCGACAGTCCCAATAACAGCACCAACGTTAAAAGTATTACTTAAAAAAAAAAAACCCATCTCCCTAAAGAAAGGGGAATCAGCTTAGGTCACAAGGTCTCCCAGTAACAACAACAATAACAACAACAAAACAACAAATCAACAACAACAACAACAACAACAACAACAACAACAACAATAATAATAATAATAATAATAATAATAATAATAATAATAATAATAATATTAAAAACAGTAATACTAATGGTAATGATGATGATGGTTCTAATAAAAATCAATGATAATGATAATGGTAATAATAAAAAAGGCAATAATTCTGATGATTTGCTTGTGACCAGAAATACCGGGTTGGCGTTCAACGGGACATAGTCAGGCTTCATGTATAGAAAGCTCTTCAGTTTTTTGTTGACAGTCTTCTTGGAGATTGTGGCTCGATAATAACGCTGGTTGGTGGCTAACCTTAAAACACAACTCACAATGAAAATAAATGTCAGAAATAAATGTTTCTAATAATATCGTAAAGCTGAGCAAGAGGATTGTGGAAAAACAAGTAGAGGAACACAGGGCCAACTTTTGGTCGATATGATGATAATGAAGAAATGTAAAAGAAGGCACTTAAATTAGAGTCTGGTTTGGACAGACTATCGAATAGCAGTTCATGGTGCCACACTCATGGATAAGAAAGACAATCAAAATGTATGCAATAGTTAGAAATAATTAGAAGTCTGATATCCAGCAGCAAGAGAGATTGAAATGCCCAAATAAGTTCCAGAACATAAGCACTTGGAATTGTGAAAATTAGAAGAGGAATTGTTCAGAACGATAGCTTGTCACCACTCCTCTTTGTACTTGCGACGATGCCTCTTAGCAAAGTGATGCAGAAAACAAAGCTTGGATGCGACCTTGGAATTAGGAGGAGAAAGTAAATCATCTGTTAGTCATAGATGGCTTCAAACTTTTAGCAACGAATGCAAATCAACTGGAATGCTTAGTCCAAACTGCGTACTTACTCGGATGACATTTGGATGGAATTGAAACCCTCAAAATGTACCATGCTAGAAAGAAGGGAAGTCTTGCAAAGGGTTGCGGTATAAGTATGCCAAATAGCGAGA
>NC_051402.1:24254835-24257335 GCF_015228065.2 Penaeus monodon | reverse complement strand
GTGCTGGTCCCAAGCCCGGATAAAAAGAAGAATGTTACCTAAAAGGTAAAACCCGGGACTCTCCGTGGAAAGGAAACTGGGGACCCCACCACGTACTCCCTCCCAAAAGCATACAAAGAAACTACAATTAAATATCATGCTGTGACCACGGGGCTCAAACATGAACTACTTAAAAAAAAAAAAAAAGAAAAAAAAAAAAAGAAAAAAAAAAAAAAAAAAAAAAAAAAAACAAAAAAAAAATTTTATATTATATATATTAATATAAAATATATTTATATATATATATTATATATATTTGTGTGTGGTGTGTTTTGGGGTGTGTGGTGTGTTGTGTGTGTGGGGGTGTATTTGGTTTTTTGGGGAGAAGAATATAGGTGGATAAATAGATAGTAGATATAGATAGACAGACAGTATAGAAACATATATATTATACTATATTATAAACATATTATATATATATATAATATTATATATATATAAAATTATATATATATATATAAATAATTATTTTATATTATATTATTTAAAATATATAATATATTAAAAATTATATATTTTTTTTTTGTTTTTTTTGGGTTGGGGGTGTGGTGGGTGTGTGGTGGTGTGGTTGGTGGGGGTGGGGTTAAATAACCCAAATATGATACATTATCTATATATAAAATATTATATATATATAATTTTTAATATATATATAAATATATTTTATATATATATTATAATATATATATATATATATATTTATATATATAAAATTAATATATATATTATATAATAATAAATTTATTTAATTATAAAATCTATTATTTTTATATTATAATTATATTATTTTATTTTTGTTTTTTTTTTTTTTTTTTTTTTTTTTTTTTTTATTTTTTATTATTTATTTTATTTTAAATATTTTATTTTTATTTTATTTTTTTTTTTTATAATTTTTTTTTTATATATTATATATATATATTTTTTTTTGGGGGGGAAAAATATTTATAATAGATGGGTAATAATATAGAAAAAAATATAAAACACATATTTTATATATATATATTTAATAGGTTTTTATTCCCCCAAAATATAATTATTTTAGTTTTTTGTGTTTTTAGTAGTATGGTAGGTTTTTTAAGATAATAAACAAAATATAAAAAAAAAAAAATATAAAAAATAATATAATATAAATATAATATATTATAATATATATATATAAATTTTATATATTATATAAATATTAAAAATATATTAAATATATAAAATAAAATATTAATTAAAATTTATTAAAATATTATATAATATATATTTTTTTATTTATTTAATATATATATATTTTTGTATATATATTTTTGTTATCTATAAAATATATATTTTTAATTTATTATATTATATTTATATATATAATAATTTTATATAATATAAATTTTTAATTTAAATTTTTTCCCAAAAAAAAATTTTTAATTTAATTTATTAAAAAATTTTTATTTTATATATATTTTTTATTTTTATTTATTTTTGCAAATTTTATCTTATTTTTATATTATTTTTTTTTTTTTTTTTTTTTTTTATATTTTGTGTGTTTGTGTGTGTGTGTTGGGGTGTTGTTGTTATTTTTTATTACCTTTGCTTTGTTTCTTTTGCTGTCTCCTTTTCTTTTCTTTTCTTCTCTTTTCTTCCAAAACCCCCCCCCCCACCCCTCTTTTTTTATATTTTTTTTTTTTTTTTTTTTTTTTTTTTATATTATTTTTTATTATTTATTTTTTTTTTTTTTTTTTTTAAATTTTAATAATTTTTTTTTTTTTTTTTTTTTTTTATATTTTTTTTTATAATTTTATTTTTTTTTTTTTTTTTTTTTTTTTTTTTTAAAAAAATTTAAAATATACTTTAATAAAAATTTTTTTTTAAAAAAAAAAATTATATATAAAAATTATAATTTTTATTTTCCCTATATATTTTATACAAATTTTTTTTTTTTTTTATTTTTTTTTTATTTTTTTTTTATATTTTTTTTTTTTTTTTTTTTTTTTTTTTTTTTTTTTGGGGGGTTTTTTTTTTTTTTTTTGTTTGTTTTTTGTTTTTTTTTTGTTTTTTGTTTCTTTATTTCTTCTTTTTTTTTTTTTGTTTTTCCCCCCCCAAAAAAACCCCCTTTTTTTTTTTTTTTTTTTTTTTTTTTAAAAAAAAAAATTTTTTTTTTTTTTTTTTTTTTTTTTTTTTTGGGGGTTGTGTTGGGGGGGGGTTGTGTGTGTGTTGTGTGGGTGTGTGTGGGGGGTTTTGTTGTGTGTCTGTGTTTCTTTTTTTTCCCTTTTTTTTTTTTTTTCCCCCCCCCCCCCCCAAATTTTTTTTTTTTTTTTTGGGTTTTTTTTTTGGTTTTTTTTTTTTTTTTTCCCGGGTTTTGGGTGTTGGGGGTTTTGGGGGGTTTTTTTTTGGGGGGGGTTGTGTGGGGAAAAAAAAACCCCCAAAAATTACCAGGTAAGGATTTGGGGGGGGGGGGGGTTGGGGTTTTTTTTTGCCCCCCTCT
>NC_051402.1:24235557-24236566 GCF_015228065.2 Penaeus monodon | reverse complement strand
TTTTATATATATATATATATATTATATAAATATATAAAATATATATATATATATATAATATACATATACAAAACATAAATATAGTGTTGTGTGTGTGTGTGGTGTATGTGTGTGTGTGTGTGGTGTGGTGTGTGTGTGTGTGTGTGTGTGTGTGTGTGTGTGTGTGTGCATGTGTGTGTGTATATATAAGCATACATATTGTAAGGTGACATCCCAATCCTCCTCACCTCGGACTTTCAAGAGCATCCCCTCGCCACTCGTTTCCCGTCATTTGGCCGCGCCCGGACTTCGCTTGCTCGCTCCTGATCTTTTGAGGGGGGTCTAGCCTTTTTGTTTGGCTTTTTATTTGCTCTATTGTTTTTGTAGTTTTAGTGAAGTTTCTCTTTTTTTACAGCCGTTTTCTTCTTTTTTATTATTATATAGGAAGTTTTCATTTTGCTTCGTTCTTAAGACCCAAAAGTCTATTTATCTTAATTTAATAGATATTTTATTTCATTTTCATTATTATCCCTAGTATTTCGAGTATTTTACACTCTCATCTTTTACTTCCATCTTTTTGTTCGATATTTTTTTTAACTTTATTTTAACTAGGATTTTTTTTTTTTCCTATTCTCCTTGCAATGTAAGCATGTATATTTTAGCCTGTATGATAAAGCTTACAATTTTAATAAATATGGAAGATGTATAGTTCGTGACGTAGTTCATGACGTCACGAACACCATAAATACCGCCAGAAACGGCGCGAAATATACTCAGTCTGGACCAGATACCCTGTGTGTCATTACCCCTCCGTGGCGTTGTGATGCGGCCACGCCCCCCGAAACCGAGAGAAGTTAAGTCCTGTGTGCTGACATTCATTTTTCTGAGGAGCTGGACGTGATCCTTTTTTTATTTTCATATAAATGGCTAAAGTTTGTTCAATAATATTTATAAATTAATCATAATGACTTTACTTTTTATTTAACTATAATATCAGGACCCGTAAAGAGTTAACCAATGTTTTTCTATG
>NC_051402.1:24210557-24218057 GCF_015228065.2 Penaeus monodon | reverse complement strand
TAAATAGCTTTCATAAATTGGGTATTGACATTTTTCTCTTCTCTTCTCTCTCTCTTATTTATTGGCCGGTTCTTGTTTATCTTGTTTTGTGACCTCTTTTCCTCCTCCCGGATGTTCCGCGTGAATAGTGGGCGGTGCTTTGAGGCTTCTGCTTCTGAATCAAAGACACTTTCTCGCCCCTGCTTTCTCTCTCTTATTCCCGCCTTTCATGTTTTTCTTTTTATTATACTTTCTTTGCTCTCTCTTTCATGTTATTTTCCTCCCCCTCCTTTCATTTTCTTTTATTTCCCTCTTTACTCTTCCTCTTTTTTCTTTTTTTTCTTCATTCCTTTTTCTTTTTATCTTACTTCTTCCCATTTGTTTTATTTTTCCTCTTTGCTTACCCCATCTTTATCTTTAAATTCTCTTTTTTCTTCACCTCCCAAACTTCACTATTTTCTTTCTTATTCTGCTTCTCCTTCTATTTAACTTCCTCCTCCTTATTATTTCTTCGCTGTTCTTATTCTTATTCTCCTCCTCTTACATTCACTCCTTGTGTTACTTTCACTACTCCCTTCACACCGATTAAAGGAAATAATACAAACAACACAATGTCAAAAAACAGATAGATAAACTGTTAGAAATGAATAATACTTACTGATAACACATCAACAATATACATCAACTACTAAAATCTTTTTAAGAAAAAAAAATCTTATCACTACGACTATTACTACTACGAAAACACCATTTTATAAGTTTTACATTTCTTGCTTTTATTGTTATTTCATTCTATCAACTTCCCATATCTTTTTTACATTATTTGTTTACTAATTTGGAAAAGCAGCAGGCCTATTAATAATGACAATAATAATGATAATAATGATAATAATAATGATAATAAAAATATTTACAATATGATGATAAAAGACATGATAACATTAACAGTAAAGATCATAATGATAATGATGATGATGATGGTGAAAGTGATGATGAGGATGATGATGGTGATGATGATGATGATGATGATGATGATGATGGCGATGATGATGATGATGATGATGATGATGATGATGATGATGATGATGATGGTGATGATGATGATGATGATGATAATGATAATAATGATGATGATGATAAAATGCATGCATGTTCGATTCGCACGATATGAAAATCGTGCAATGTTAGCAACTTTTCTCTAAGTTATGCATGTTACTTTTGGATATGACACTACTGACAATTATATAAAACTTTATACGAATTATTATTGTTTTGGAAAAGCTTACATAAGCAGAGTTAAAGGAATTATTACTGTTAATATCGATGATATTACAAATCGAGAATTCAGGCGGTAAATCCATCATACCAAAATGCGTTGGTGTGTATATATGTATATATATATACATATATATATATATATATATTATATATATATATATATAATAATTATAGTGTGGTGTGTGTGGGTGTGGTGTGTGTTCGTGTGGTGTGTGTGTGTGTGTGTGTGAGTGTACCTATCTATGTCCCACACACACACACACACACAAACATACACACACACACACACACACACACCACACACACACACACACACACACACACACATTTATATATATAAAATAATATATATATATATATATATAAATATATATATATATATATAATTTTAATATATATAAATATATATATATATAAAATATAAAATAAATAATATATATATATATAAATATATTATATATATGATATATATATATATATAAAATATATATATATATATATATATATATATATATATATATATATATTATTCTCCTTTACAAACTGTCATATAAACATAATATCCGACATTAAACTAGCGATAATATTTAAAACATCCATATGGATGGTGAAAAAAATTGTTGGAATATCTTCACCAGTGAATCAACATTACTCCCTCTGCGATTCCTCTTGCAAACGATGACACCGATACTGTTCCTAATTTTGCTTAATTACTTACTACTATAGTTCGTACTTCCAGTAATGTAAGGAAAGATAAGAGGTAAAAATGACTATAAAGATGAATTCAGTTGAATAAATAATCTTCACGAAAGAGAGAGAGAGAGAGTGAGAGAGAAGAGTGAGTGGGGAGAGAGAGAGAGAGGGGAGAGAGAGAGAGAGAGAGAGAGAGAGAGAGAGAAAAGAGGAAAAAGAGAGAAAGGGCAGGAGAGAGGACAGAGAGAGAGAGAGAGAGGGAATGGGGAGAGAAAGAGGAGAGAGAGAGAGAGAGAGAGGGGAGAGAGAGAGAGAGAGAGAGAGGAAAGAGAAGGGGAAAGAGAGAGAGAGAGAAGAGAGAAGAAGAGAGAAGAGAGAGAAAAAGGGGAGAGAGAGGAAGAGAAAAGAGAAAAAGAGAGGAGAAGAGAAAAGAGAGAGGAAAGGAGAGAAGAGAGAGAAGAGAGAGAGAAAGAGAGAGAGAGAAAGAGAGAGGGGGGAGAGAGAGAGAGAGAGAGGAGAGAGAGAAAGAGAGAAAAGAGAGAGAGAAAATAAAAAGAGAAGAGAGAGAGAGAGAGAAAGAGAGAGAGAGAGAGAGAGAGAGAGAGAGAGAGAGAGAGAGAGAGAGAGAGAGAGGAGGGGGAGGCAAGATCTCCCACATCACTTGCGGACATAAATTTCAAGCACCGCGCCAGTAGCAGTCACAAACATCCGGGCGCAGACACATCCAGAGTCACTACATCCATGACGAAAGAGAAGACGTTAGAGAACGAGAGAGGTCGGGGGGGTAGGCAGACATGGAGAGAGAGAGAGAGAGAGAGAGAGAGAGAGAGAGAGAGAGAGAGAGAGAGAGGCAGAAAGACAGACAGGCAAACGGACAGATAGACAGACAGACAGACAGACAGACAGAGACAGAGAGATAGATAGTGAGAGAGAGCGAGAGAGTCGTCCGGGCTCTCCAAATATGGCGTTTTCTGAATGGCTTTCATAAATTGGGTATTGACGCCTTCGCCTTCCCTCGTCTCTTCTATCTCTCTTATTTATTGGGAGGTTCTTGTTCCTTTTGCTTTGTGACCTCGTTCGCTTACGGCTGGCAGGTGTGAAATACTGGGCGGAGTTTGACTTAGAGTTCACTTACACCTCTTCCTCATCTTCGTCTTACTTCCCTTTCTTTTCCCGCTGGCCTTTCTTTCGTTCGCCCCTGTATTTCTTTTCCCTAATTTTGGCTTCTTCAATTTTTTATTATCAGTTTCTCTTCGTACGTCTTCTTAATCTTAAATTTCCTTAATCACATTTTCTCTTTGTTTTTTTCTCTCTTTCTCCTCCGTCTTTGTCCTTTATGTGTCCTCCCTTGTTGCTCTGTCTTTTGCTATTTTATCTTTTCTTCATTGTTTTATAATTTATTACTATTTCCTAGTAATAAAATTTACTTGTTAATGATTGGCTGAATGAAATATGTCTGGAAAACATCATATCATAAAAAGAAATCCCTGTGAATTTATTGTTTAAAAAATATTTTTTTTTTTCACCAACAGTCCCTCAAACCCAAAAAGCTGTCTACATTGTTTTCTGTATCTTCCATTATTACCATTTTTTGTTGTTGTTGTTGCTTTTAATTGTGTTCTTTGTTTTATATATTTTCTTTTATCTCCCTTTGCTTTATTTGGTTTAGAGGTTACTTCCTTTTTTATATTTTTCTTGACATCATTTTATCTTTCTTGATCATCCTTGTTTCCCTATAATACACACATATTATAACCCCATATGAATAAGTCAAAAAATAAATGCTATTCAACCCCCGTTTTTTTTTGAAAAAAACCTAAAAATTACAGACTTATTGTTAGAGTGTAATGCAAATAACTTTTTTTTAAATCCATAATCAAAACGTATAGATATATTTCAATCGCTATTTCCAAACCAATTAAGCAAGTTAAAGCACTATTAAAAACCCAAATCCGGCGCGTACCTCGTCCCCAATACTCCTGCAGCCGCGAGGGCCGCAGGAACGGTTAATATCTCCCTTCCCCGTTTTTATACTTTATCTTTATCTTTATTAAATTCCTTTCCAAAACTCCCTTTTTTTTCGCCCCCTCTTATTTTTGAACTTCATTTTTCTTGTTTTTTACTTCCTCTTTTTTTTTCTTTCTTTTTCTTCTCATTCTTCTTCGTTTTTATATTATTTTCATTTTTCTTCTTTATTTACAACAACAGCATACACACACACACCACACACACACCACAACAACACAAAATTATAATTTTTAAAATATATATAAATTTTTTTAAAAAATAATATATATATTAATATAATTATAATTTATATATTATATAATTAATTAAATATATATAATATATATATTATATAAATATAAATAAAATGCATATATATGCAAAATATTATATTTTATATAAAATATAATAAAATATATTATATAATATTAAAATATACAAACACACACACACACACACACACACACACACACACACACACACACACACACACACACAAACCAAAACACACACACACATAATAAAATATAATTAATAAATATTATATTTAAAATATATATAATAAATAATAAATATAATTATATAAATATAAATATATATAATTTAAAATACATATAAAAATAAATTTTTAAAAATTATATTATAATAATAATATATTTAATAATAATATAATATAATAATTATAATAATATATTATATTAAAATATAATATTTATAAATATATATAAATAAATAATACAAAAAACATAAACATACAACATAATTAATTTAAAAATTAATATATATAAAATATATAAAAATATATTTATAGATAGATAGATAGAAGATAGAAAATAATGAAGATAGAAAAATAGTAATAGATGATGAAGATAGAAACATATATATAATTAATTAAAAAATATAAATAATATATATATATATATATAAAATTTATAATAATAATATATATATATCTATATATAAAAATATATATATATTATATATATATATATAATTTTAGTTATATATTAATATTTAAAATATATATATATATTTCATATAAATAACTAATATAAAATTTTGTTATATATATATTATATATATATTATATATATATATATATTATAAATAATATATAAACATAAAACAAAAAAAATAAAAAAATAAAATAAATATATTAAATAATAAATAATATATATTTTAATTAAAATATATTGTGGTTTATAGGGTATAAAATAAATATAAAAATTTTATAAAATAATATAAAAATAATATAAATATAAAATATAAAATTAATTTATAAAGATAAAAATAAATATAATAAAAATTAAAATTATATATATATAATATAATAATAAAATTTTTTATAAAAATTATATATAAAATTAAGGGTGTTTTAAGAATATTAATAATATATATATAATTTATATATATAAATATATATAATAAAATACCAAAAAAAAAAAAAATAAAAAAAAAGAAATAAATTTTAAATTAAAAATAAATTATAAAATAAATTTTTAAAAATAAAAAATATAATATGTATATTAAAAATTTTAAAATATATATATATAAATAATATAAATTAAAAATAAATAATATATATATAAATTATATTATGGAAAATGTTATATAAATATATTATAAAAAAAATATCAAATAATATTAAAATAATAGATATATTAATTAAATAAAATATATATTATAATATATAAAACAAAAAATAATAAAATATATTTAATAAAAAATTTTATTTTTTTTATAATAAAAAATTTTATATTATATATATAATATATAATATAGTTTGTGTTTATATGATATATATATATATACATTATTTATATATATTTATTATATTTTAAATATATATTAATAATTTTATTTATTATATTATTTATATTATAAATATTATGTTTATATCCCCTTTTAATTTTAATATATATTATATATATAATATAACAAATTTAAAAAATTATATATTATTAATTATATAATTTTGTTGTGTGGGTGTGTGTGTGCGTGTGTGTGTGGTGTGGTGTGTTTTGGGTGGGGGTTCGTGGGTGTGTTTTTGGTAAAAATAAAAATCAATCTGTAACCTTTACATAGTGTTATATATGTATATATATATTATCTATATATATAATTATATATATATAAAAATTTAATATATTAAATATAATATTTATACATGTTTTAATATATATAATATATATAATATTTTTATATAATATATATTTTTAATTATATATGTGTGTGTGGTTTGGTGTGTGTGTGTTGTGTGTGGTGTGTGTGTGTGTGGTGGGTTGTTTTGTGTTGTGTGTGTGTTGTGGTGGTGGTCGTGTGGTGTGTATGTGAATGAAATAATATTTTATATTGTACCTTAACATAGGTTTTAATGAATGTATATATATATAATATAATATATATTATTTTTATATAAAAATATAATTTATATATAATATTATGGGGGGGGTGTGTGTGTGGTGTGTGTGGTGTGTGTGGGGTTGTTCAATACAAATATTACATTTTAATTATTTTAATAATAATATATAATATAATATATATATATATATATATATATAACATAATAGGGAATCTTTCTATCAATCTATCTATTATCTTCTATATATTATCATAACATAGCAGGTGTTTTGTTATGTAAAACCAACACATACATACACACACAACACACACCACACACACACACACAACACACACACCCAACACACACACACACACAAACAACACCACAAAACCCCACACACACACAAACAATGATTAATTTTAATAATATATTTTAAAAATATATAAATTTTAAAATATAAAAATTAAATATATATATAAAAAATATATATACCACACACACACCACACAACACACACAAATAAATATAATATATATTATATTTATAATAATATATATATTATATATATATATATATATATATATAATAATTTTTATATTATTATAGTATATATATGTTATTATCTATTTATGTATATATATATTTTATACAGACATATTAAATATTAATATATTTTAAATATATATATATATATAAAATATATAAAAAATTTATATATATAACAAAATTATTATTATAAAATAAATATATATATATTATTAAAATAATATATATAAATAAAATTAGTATGTAGTTATGTATACCACATGCAACACCCCAACCCCACACACACACAAAACACAACAAACACACACACACACCAAATAAAATATATATAATTTATTATATATAATATATATATATTATATTATATATATATTAAAAAATATAATATATATATAAAATTAATAATATTATATTATTTTTAAATAATATATAAATTTTACATATATATGTATGTATGTATGAGATGTATTTAACCCCAAATTTAATACAAATATATTTTTTAATATATATATTAAATATTGATATATATATATTTATATTTTTTATTTTATGTTTTGGTGTGGTGTGTGTGTGTGTGTGTGTGGTGGGGTTGTGTGTGTGTGTTGTGTGTGTGTGTGTAGTTTTAATGGGGGTTTGCGTGAATGTTTTGATAT
>NC_051402.1:24183057-24190557 GCF_015228065.2 Penaeus monodon | reverse complement strand
TTAAATATAAATGTCTATAGGTGTATACATTCATGCAGAAACAAACAAAACACACACACACACACACACACACACACACACACACACACACACACACACACACACACACAAACAACACACACCACATATATTTTATATATATATTAAAATATATTTTATAAAATATATATATATATTTTATATATATATATATACTCTGTTTGAACGTATAAGTTCAAGTATGAGTGCGTATGCACTGACGTATATTTATACGCAAGTGAATAATGTGTATACATATAAAAATGAGTATGTGCAAGTAATGCGCACATTAATATAAGTTTCGGTGTGTGTATATATGCATGAATCATTAAGACACTGCGGAACGAAGGGCAGTGAAAAGTGGAAGCCAACTTTATGCACGCCATAGATCAGCAGACACCGGGATATTACAAACAGTAGAAAAGCCTTTTTTGTAGCATCTCCGAAACCCCTAACACATGCAAGCCTTTTAAGCGCACATCAGTGGAACCTGTTGAAACAACTCGTTTTGTATGTCTCCATTTTGATACAAAGTGATACACTCCGGCAATACATTTCACGAACATCTCAGTTAGGGATATATATTTTCATTAATCATTAATCGTGCCGTAAGTCTCTTGATATGAAATCGTATATAACGATGCAGAAAATGTTTATAAATGTTTGTATATCGAATACATGTTCACTCTATATGGATACAACATGAAGTAAATAGATAGGGTCTCTGAAACGATATGGCAAGAATTTCAAACTTGTCATTCGTATGATGTGGTATTGCTTCGTTGGGTTGAATATCACAGGAAAAACGTTGTCTTGATTTGTTGATGTATTACAGACACTAATTCAAGTAAATACATTTGACCACTAGAATTCTCCAACTGTATGAGATTCGGACACAATGTGAACATAGCTCACTCGCGAATGATTGACTGATTATTCAAAATTATTTGCCGAAGGGCAGTGAACAGCTAAGGTCATTAGCGGCGAATACCTTGTTAGATAGAAATATTAAAATATTTAATAAAAAAAAAACAATAACAAATAATAACAAATATGTTCAAAATCAAATAAGTGCTCGAAGTGTATAAAATTATTGCATCGATATTATGCATAACTAAATTTCCCTAAGGAAACTAATATAGCCCTCTGTGTCACAATCCTCCCCCAATACTTTTTCCGTGTATATGGGGGAGACAAGTACATACGTCTTTGGTTTGAGAATGTTGCACATCTTTCCACTACATATGCGACCGTTAATGGCTCTTGACATCCCTCACAAAGTGCTTCACTTTTAGCCATCATCTGTCCATGAGTCAGTCATGTGTGCCCGATTCTTAGTCTTGTTAATACAACTACTTTCCCGGATGGATGGTTTCTGGCCACCCAACTGCCAAGGTCATCTCTAATCTCCCGTAGTTTGTTTCTAGAGGTATGCCTCCATTGTTCCTTCCATTTATCGCGAAGACAACTCCTGATGCTGGGTTTCAGGTCGGTGTGTGGGAGAGGAAAACAAGCATCACAGGGCTGAGCGGCAGCTGCCTTGGCCTTCCGATCAGCTCGCTCATTCCCACTGATACCAACATGTGCTGGCACCCAACGTAGAGTTATCTTTTTACGTGTTGACATCAGTGCAAGCCAATCTTGAACCTCTCTCACTACTGGATGTGATGAGTTTAAGCTCTTGATTGCTTGCAAGGCACTACGAGAGTCAATATATTACAATAGAATGGTTCGCAAGATCTCTAGTCATCTTAACTGCTGCAAGAATGGCATATAACTCTGCAGTGAAGGTCGAGGCTGCTAGAGAAAGACTACCAGATGCAGTCTTCTTTCTGTTCACTGCTGTAAAGCCCACACCATTTTCAAATTTTCGAACCATCTGTATATATTGCATCTGATCCTTGGTACTTAGAAATGTGCTGAAGAAATCTCTCTCTGACTTCTGTTTCGGATCTCCCCTTTCCCAATTCCGACCAAATCCTGCCCGACTAGATTAGTTAAAGGGGAATTCCAACAGCCAGAACCTTAGTGAGACTTGAATTAAGATCTTCCACAAGATTCCTCATTCTCCGATCCTATGATCGGCTATCCTCAAGGGGGTTGAAAACCAATCTGGATGTAGGAGATCCCGGAATCCTTTGTAGTCTCGTGTAGTAAATCAGGTTCATATAGTCCCACTGTAATGAAAGAGGTGGTTCTCCACTCTCAGCATATAGGGACTCCACAGGTGAAGACCTGAAAGCCCCAGTACAGATTCTGAGAGCTTCATTATGAACCGAGTCCAACATCCAGAGAACAGTGGGAGTTGCAGATGAATAAGCTTCACATCCATAATCAAGCTTACTACATATAAGTGCTCGGTAAAGCCACAGAAGCGTTGTGCGGTCTGCACCTCAAGATAGTTGTGAAAGAACCTGCAAAATACTAAGCGCTTTTGTAGCCTTCACTTTTAACTGTTTGATGTAAGGCACCCATGTAAGCCTTGAGTCAAAAATTAGACCCAAGTGCTTCACCTCTTGGACAAATTGCAGTGGGTTTGCTCCTAAATAGAGGGAAGGATGGAATATTCCTCACTTGTGAAAATGTATAGCCATGGTCTTGCTTGGGAGAAATTTGAATCCATGATATGTTGCCCACTGTACAACCTGATTTATTGTAGGCTGCATGTGTCTTTACACATCCAGTAAGCTTCCTCCTGAGCAGTACAGTGTAAAGTCATCCACATACAGATTACATGAGACAGAACTTGGAACAACCTTTACAATGTCATTTATAGCAATGGAAAACCAGGGTCACACTTAAAGACACCCCTAGTGGGACCCCTTCCACTGATCTTCCAGGTTGAGAAACTGTTTCCCACCCGAACTCTAAACTTCTTGTTAGCAAGGAAGCTTTGCATGAAGGTAGATAATGCTCCTCTTAAACCAATGCATACAGCTTCAAGAGTATGCCATGCTTCCAAGTAGTATTGTAAGCCTTTTCAAGGTCAAAGAAGATTGCTAACATATGACATTGCTCTGCGAAGGAATTCTGTATAGCAGTTTCCATCCTTACAAGTGCATCTGTGGTCGATCTCAATTTCTAAACCAAATATTGATATGGGTCACACGATTTCCTTTTTCTAGCAGCCCTGTCACCCGAAGTTCACCATTTTCCTCCATCAGCTTGCAGATGCAGCTGGTGAGAGAAATTGGTCTGTAATTTCCTGGTGTGGAGGCATCCTTGCCAGGTTTAGGGACAGGAATGATTATAGCCTCTTTCCATGTGGATGGCACTGTACCCTCCCTATAGATCCTGCTGAATAGGTCCAGCAGGAACTTCTGGGAGCTCTCCGGTAAGTGAGATATCATTTGGTATGGAATATCGTCACTTCCTGGGGCAGTCTTATGGATTTAGCTAGCTCATTAGCAACATCTTTTTTGTCTGTGATGATTATGCCATCTATCTTCAAAGCAGGTGGTGACAGTGATGTGCTCTTTCCAGGGTCCATCTCCTTGTGCAAAAATGGCAAGATGTATGGAAGTTCTGCAGTCCTACTTAAGAACGACACTGGGTGTTAATCGATGTCCATGATGTCCATCTGGCCTCCTTTAGCACTCGCCTGGCCTTGGCTCGGGTCTTTTTGTAATGGATCAAGGTTACATTGTAGTGACCAACAAGGCTCGTTAAAAGGGTCAGACTTCGACACCTGACCACTGACTAATATTAATTTTTAACAAGATGTGCCGACGGAGCGGGCCGACCGGTAAGCACTCTCCGAGGGCACGTTGGGTTTGGGATAAATATTCTTCAAAGAAAATTTTAATCATTTTTGAGCACTCATATAAACACATGTCGAACTGTGTGGATATTCAAAAGGAGCCTGGGCACAACTCCTTACTAAAAAGAACATAAAAAAGAGAAACAAACAAACATAAAACTAGTATTTAATTAAGGAGCTTGGATATATATACATGAATGACAAAAATATAGCAAAGCCTGCATATACTGTTTACACATTACTTATCTTACAAAAAAAAAACTGCCTCGTATCCTCCGTCCATCACCGTAAAACACCATTATGATGAACACACAAAAAAAGGGGCTTGACTACGGCCTCTCTCTATATGCCTACAGCAAGGGCTATCCTAAGCAAGCAATCTTCCGTGCAGGATCTCTGGCTTACTGCTAGAATACCCTTGCTTAAGTCAATTAAGCCGTGGATAGGGAGAGAGAGTACCTGTAGCCTGGGCCATGCGAGCGTGACTCCCTCGTTTATTTCCCATACCTCTGTCATCGTCTTAGAGGTGGGAACAAGCAGTTACCTGCTTGGACTTGGGGAGGCTTTATAATATAAGATAAAAAATCTTTCTATGTAAAAGGTACAAAAACAGGTATAAAACCGAAACAAACTAAACATATTCATATTATTAAAAAAAAAAAAAAAAAAAAAAAAACGGAGGTTGCCACAGAGATTGCCACGGTGTTGGTCCCTGGTAGTCAAAAGTGGAGATTTCAGGCATCCTGCCACTGCCTTGAATTGCTTGGGACCCCCTTGATGACATGCAGTTTTCTTATGGTTCACTACATCATCGCTGGAGCGTCGTTTCAACTGCCTTAATGCAGCTTTTCTTGCTCTGACAGCTTGTTGGCATTCATCAGACCACCATGGACAGTAATGCCCGCTACTTTTGGGAATGGATGCTTCTGCTGCAAGGTGAATTCGTTATGTGAAGTGATTAACAGTATCTTGAACACACTGGAAATCATTCACAGATTCTTGGAATACTACAGTTGATCTAAAAAGATACCAGTCCGCATGTTCAAGTCGCCATCTCTGCACTCCATTGGCTGGAATACCAATCACCTCCTGCAAAAGTATTGGAAAGTGGTCGCTTCCATGTAAATCTTCCATGACCTGTCAAGTGAAATTCATATGTGAATCAGGTGAGCCAGTTGACAGGACTATATTGGAGAATGTCCCAGTTTGAATTTGGAAATGTGTGGGAATGTCACTGTTTAGTAAAACTGCATCTACTCTTAAAAACAAGGATACCAAGGCTCTTCCTCGAGGGTTGAATAAGGTGTCTCCCCAGAGGTGATGCCGATCATTGAAATCTCCCAAGAGTAGAAATGGATGTGGCAACTGCACAAGTAGATCTTATAGATCATCTATGTTGAGATTATGTGGAGGAAGTGCCAAGGTCGTGCCAAGCCTATTCTGACAGCGTTCACCTGCAGTGTTGTCTGCAGGTGGATGGCCTGGAAGGGAATATCCTTACATACCATTACTGCTACTCCTCCATGAGGTCCATTATCAAAGGTCCCATAATGGGCTTGAATTTGGAATCCTCTCAGGGAAATTGGATGATTTTACCTGGTCATAATCTCTTATAGGCAAAGTGGGTTACATGAAGCTATTAGATGTTGCATTTCTTCCCATTTTGCATGAATTCCCTGACAGTCCATTGGATTAGGGTATCCAGTTCTTTAAACTACCTCTTCATAAGGTGTTTGGCAGCACTTGTGGTCAAGGTTTGCCCTACACCTTTAGGCTGTCCCTTTCCAGGATCCTGGGAGAATCTTTTGAGGGGTTGTTTACCCATGGAACTAATTTCCACAGGCTTCCTTTTGACAGGCTCAGGATTTTTTTTGCCTGGGCAAAGAACGGACATGAGCCTTTGCTTCAGGGGTATTCTGTCTAGCAGCGGAGGCCCCTGTGGATGTGGTGGTAGCTGGAGCTGTGACCGTTGAGACTTCTGGAGCCTTACCTGATGGCTCCAATGACCTTACTTTGGGAGTAGTCTCCTCAATAGACCCTTCACTCCTACCCTGTTTCTGATGGAACAATTCACTAGAGGCAGTTTCAGCAATTGGGGGATTGAGGTTTAAAGGAAGTGGCAGAGTGGTGTAAGAAGCACTGGGGTTAAGGGTTGGTGGGAAGGAGGATGGACTAGAACCGAAGCAAAGGATTTACCTGGCTGTGCAAACAGCACACGGGCACATCACTTTGCCTCTGGAAAACTAACTTTCTCCTTGTTCCTTATTGCCAATACTTTTTTTTTCAAAGGTGTACCTTTACATTGCTTTCAAGAGCTTCTTTGCAGTGGTAACAGCATATTGGACCTGGACAGTTGTCATCTCTTTGATGACCTGTTGTGCCACACTTTACACACACTCTTGGTTGTCCATTTTACTTAAAACGGCAAGAGTTGGATCCATGCAGTGGAAACAACGCATAGGGTTGGGCACATATGGCTTTACCTTGAGGTAGTACCATGCCAACTTAACTAATTCTGGAAGGACTAACGTGTTAAAACTTAAAAGGAGAGCTGGTGTCGACTGTTCCAAACCATTAATTTTTTTTCTTAAAATGTTTTACTGCCACTGCATTAAAATTCTCTAGTTCCTCTAACAGTTTCTCCTCAAAATACCTCATCAGGTCTCGGGAAAAGACAATTCACTTACACTGATTGAGGGTTTTGTAAGAAGAACATGAAACTTGAGCCCCAGGGATGTCGCATTTCGCACGCAGACGGTCACTCTCATCTAGTAACGAAACTTTAACTATCAGGCTACCAACTCGCTGTGGGGTGATGCAAGGATTCCATTGACATACCTCAACTATTTTCCGATGTACTTCAAAAATATCAAGATCCATAACTGATACACCATCAATGGTCTTCACTACTAGACACTTACTATATGAAATACTTTCATATTGACCAGGTAAGTTTTCCTTAGTGGATTGAGGAGGACTTTTCCCCTTCTTACCTGGTTTGGGAGCCCGGGAACCATTACGATTCCCATTCTTGCCCTTTGGAAGCTGGAAAGATTCTAGTGACAACATGTGATGTTCCAGAGGGAATGGTCATGGGATTGCGTAAATTTAAAGTACTTATACAAATTAGAATTCTTCATTTCGTCACCCCCACCCACCCAACATGGAGTCCAACGAGGGGAAGCTATAGTTGGGGCTCAAAATCTCCCAACAGCCACAGGAGGAAATATACACAGCCACTATTACAGTACTGATGGCAGTCGCGGGACCTATGCACTACCGACTGAACAGTGCCTGCTTGACCCTAGCCATATTTGACCAGTTTCCGATTGACTTGACCAGGCCTTGATCAAGCCACCCGTCTAACCAGAATAGAGGACCAAAGAGATGTATTGCTAGCTGTCAAAGGGTTGCAGCGTTTCAGGGATCGCTCAACCCCCAGGACTCCTGTACTCCTAGTAATACGGGACGCCACGCACGGCAAACACTCGTGGGAGAGTTCTCCCTGGTCCAAGATGAAAGAACCAGGGTGGGTTTCACCATCCCCTCTCATAGGCCTTGGTCACCCCGGAAGCCATTTTGTCTAATCCCTCACTGGTGACCCCTCCAGTATGGGTAGCCCTCTGGTCCGGCTCACCAGATCATTGGGACCTCAACCCCCCCACCGCGCAAGGCGGCTGCCGTTAGGGGGGTGCTCACTCGCGATTGATACGATTATCACT
>NC_051402.1:24175557-24178057 GCF_015228065.2 Penaeus monodon | reverse complement strand
TACCATTCTAAAGCGATCAAAATGTTTGGAGTCAGGGTATTTAGCAGCAGTACGTGTGAGGTTATTACGAAATGATTCAGTGACAGTGGGGTAACGTTTTGATTGCAGTTTTTTCAGATGAGTTGTGCAGGAAAGAATGCGCTTTACGTATATAAACAGATTTATCGAGGATAACAATATTATTACCTTTGTCACCTTTAGCAATTAAAATGTCCGAGTTACAGTTCCTTGATTTAGTGGCCAAAAATTAACGTCGAGATAAGCCTATGAAATCGTCAAATAACGATAAACCATGCGCCATGCGAGCAATGATAATTAAGTTCATTGTCGAGGGTTTTTTTGAGGGAAAATCTAAACGCTGCAATGGATATTTATCTATTTCGGTTAATTATCCATCTGAAGAGGAACTCGTGAAGAGTTATGAAACAGTACTATTCAGTTTCATTTCTTATTGTGGCTATTTTCCATTTCACACGCACACGCACACGCACACGCACACGCACACGCACACGCACACACACACACACACACACACACACACACACACACACACACACACACACACACACACACACACACACACACACACACACACACGCACACGCACACACACGTACACGCACATATATATATATCTTCTTTCAGCTTCTCTCCTTAGGGGTCGCCAAAGAAGAATGATCCACATCATAGTTTAAAGCTAGAAGCCCGTCCTGCCCTCACCATTGATCTGGACTTTCTACTGGTGAGGTGAAGTTCCTTGCCTAGGGGAATAACGTGCTGGCCGGTGACTCGAACTCTCGTACTCAGATTGTCTTGACAGTCTCTGAGTCCGATGTTCTAACCATTCGGTCACCGCAGCCTCATGTGTGTGTGTGTGTGTGTGTGTTTGTATGTGTGTGTGTGTGTGTGTGTGTGTGTGTGTGTGTGTGTGTGTGTGTGTGTGTGTGTGTGTGTGTGTGTAACAGTATATAACCCCATTTTCCACACCGTCATCACCAAAGTTCAAAGGCCAGCCATCCTTGTTTCATTTTCCTTCATCTAAATAAATTGAATGCATGTAAATAGAAACAAGAGAACAGCCGGAGAATTTAAAACACAACGCGTTGATCAACAAAGCGGGGAAAAGGGAACCAAACCTTTACGTTTTAGTGAGAGGTCTTCAATTGAGACCCGAACGCAAAGCAATATTCCTGATGGACGCTACAAATGCCTCCAGTTCCATCAGCTGTGGAAAGTGTTCCCGATCGCATCAAAACAAATCTCTCTGGTTCCATTGCCTACGTGGAAAATGCCTACAGTGCACGGCCACTCTCTATGTAAACAGTGAAGAGAGAGCGAAACGGGAAGGGCTTGATCTTCGACTACAGAAAGAACAACCCTCAGGCGCCCGTTTTCTATTTTCTATCCGGCGTGAATTGAAGGCGACGTTTTCTATGTTCTATGGTTGCCTTTTCTCTTGCGCGGAGAAAATAGCAAGTCTGTACAGGAACAGTTCAATTTTCCTAGATTCCTGGGGCTTGTGTTAGAAACAAAGGGTATACAATGGAACTGTTAGCTTTGTACAGTTATAATTTGGAGGAAGTTTGCCCTTGAATCAATGAACTTGTAACAAACTCAAGAAATTGAACTCTAGCATTATTAAGACACTCATGCAGCAAACCTATACAATAATCTACATTAGCATTATTGAATGTGTATTTGAACACCTGACCATATAATAGAATTGTTTCTTCATTGGAACAGTTATTGCTACAGGTATAGATTTGACTGTAAAAGCATACTTTTTCAAAGCAAGATTTTATGCACTATTTACCATTTACTTATCAGCTTTCCTCTATATCATCCAACTGTTCTCATTACAATTTTTTCATTCTTCATAGTATCACATGATTTTTATCATCATAATAACAATATCAATGACAAAATTACAACTACTATTAGTAGTAATGAAAATTACAACAATAACAGTTATAATGATACTGATAAATGTTATTATTTGTATTGTTACTGTATTAAATTAATACTAATATTAATAGTAATAATGAAAATATTAATGATTATAGTAATAATGATGCTGATAATAATAGTATTAGCAAAGACAATAGTTACAATAATGACAACAAAAAATTATCCTCATTATTGTTATCATTATCATCAGTGATGTTAATGTCAATAGTAATGATAACGGTAAATATCAGTGATGATATTACTGCTACCATGGTCGTTGTTATCATCAATGCTACGTGGGATTATCTTTCTGATATTTATCATTTGTTATAACAGCAGTATCATTATGACCATTATCGACATTACGTCTGTTGTCACAGAACTGGAAACAGAAGATTAAATCTATTTGAAATCCATCAACGCCGAATATCCCAAACACACGAATAACAAAATACTAAATACGTAATTACATATCAGAAAATACATCACTGCAACACCATTGGAAAGAACCCGCCGACCATATTCAGGCTATGGAAAGTTCACCGTAATTAAA
>NC_051402.1:24168057-24170557 GCF_015228065.2 Penaeus monodon | reverse complement strand
ATAATATTGATAATAGCCTTGATAATAATAATAACAACAACAATACTACTACTTCCACTACTACTACTACTACTACTACTACTACTACTACCACTACTACTACTACCACTACTACTACTACTACTACTACTGCTACGAATAATAAATAATAATAATAATATATAATAATAGCAATAATAATAATAGTAATAATGATAATAATGACAATGATAAAAATAATGATAATAATAATAATAATAATAATAATAATAATAATATTACTGCTTCTACGACTACCACTACTACTAATAATAATAATAAATAATAATAATAATAATGATAATAATAGTAAAAATAATAATAAATAATAAAAATAATGATAATAATAATAAATAATAATAATAAAATAATAATAAAAATACAATGTATACAATAATAATAATAATAATAATAATAATAATAAAAATAACAATAATAATAATAATAATAAATGATAACAGTAATAATTATAATAATAACAATAATTTTAATAATAATAACAATAATAATAAATAAGAAAAGAAGAAGAAGAAGGAGAAGATTGATAATAATAGTGAAAAAAAATAACAACAATAATCATTATCATCATCATCATAATAATTAGCAATATTTATTTATTTCATTTATTAGTATTACTATTATGATTATTATTTATTTGTTTATTTATCATCATTATTATTATTGTAGTAGTAGTAGTAGTAGCAGTAGTAGTACTATCATTATTATATCATTATTAATATCATTATTATTATTTATTATTATTATTTTATTATTATTATCATTATATTATCATTATTATTAAGGTTGTCATTGTTATTATCATTATCATCACATCAATCATCATCATCATCATAATTATCATCATTTATATCATCATCATCATCGTCACCATCAAACCTCATTATCATTGTTATTATTTTTATTGTTAATATCATCTTTTTGTTATCATTATTATTATTATTATCATCATCATCATTATTATTGTTGTTATTATTATTATTATTATTATTATTATTATTATTATTATTATTATTATTATTATTACTTTTATTTTTATTTTTATTATTATAATTATTGTTATTATAATAATTATTATTAGTAGTAGTAGCAACAGTAGTAGTAGTAGTAGTAGTCGTAGTAGTAATAGTAGTAGTAGTATGACTATTATTATTATAATTTTTAGCATTGTTGTTGTTATTATCATCATTATTATTTATGTTACAGTTATTAATATCATCATCATCATCATCATCATCATCAACATCATCATGAGCATCAGCATCAGCATCATCATTATCATTATTATCCTTATCACTATTATCATATTTATTATGGTTACCACTTCAAATGCGATATGAAACGAAACCATTTCAGAACAACAGCTCGTTTGGTAGGATGTTAGACCCCCACGCATTATAGTGCTGAAGGTCGATCGTCTATTTTTTTCCATATATTTCTTAATAATTCTTTATGTGATTATCTCAGGTCTTGGTGTAATAGTGAAAGAGGAGGCAATTTTTCACGCAATGTTCCACAGAGTCATGTCATTTCATGTCAATGTGATACAGGATAATATATTCACAAATCAGACAAGTGGGCCGAACTCGAGCAAAGCTTCTAACGCTTGCATGTATAGCTCGAAGTTGGATGCATATTTGGCCAATATAGATATTCTTTACCAAGCAATCCAATGTGACAACGTATCTAACTGCACGGTATGTTGAGAGTTCTGTCAGTTCTATGATAGCATTATTTCTGCTTGTATCCGTGCCACGGACGAGGCTGCTCCACAAAACAGACTAACGCCACAGAGACGAAATTCAGAGACTCCAGGGTGGAAGAGTTACACGTCTGTGGCTTTTTGAACGCAGCTTCGGTCAACCTCGCGTTCCCAATGTTGGCTGTCACTCCTGTGAGAACTATTCGTACTGACTACCGTAGAGCTATTAAATACGTATAGAAAATTATAAATAGCTTAGTCAAAAATAAGCTGAAAAGTGACTTTCGTTGTGATGCGTTTTAATCATGATATAATAGAACCCATAATAAGAGACAATAGAAAGCTCAAGTTATTGCCCTTTACTGTACTCTTGCAAAAATGATGGACTAAATCATAATCGATGTCGATAAAGATGATTTGGAAATAGCTTAATATATATATATATATATATATATATATATATATATATATATATATATATATGTGTGTGTGTGTGTGTGTGTGTGTGTGTGTGTGTGTGTGTGTGTGTGTGTGTGTGTGTGTGTGTGTGTGTGTGTGTGTGTGTTTTGGAGATATTTCTGGGACGAAACATGTTCAGTGGCAATTTGGCTCCTGCTAGATATCTACATAAACTCAGTCTACAATTGAATGGGATAAAAGGTAGAGTGCTGTGTTCATGATTGTTTATTTCATAGCAGTCTGGATGTCAAATATTGGCATGTCCTCTGCACAGATGAAGAAAATGTACGAGGTATAGGGGGT
>NC_051402.1:24158499-24163499 GCF_015228065.2 Penaeus monodon | reverse complement strand
TTTTGTGTAAAGGATGTTAAAAGCAGAGTTAGATTTCAGGGTTGATTCGTGGAAATCTTTATCCCTCGCTGAATCATCATTTGTGTGTAGCCACATTATTTTTGGGAAGGGGTTTTTTTTTTTTTTTCATTTAAAATTAAAATATAATATATGCAAAACCTACCAAAAATAAAGTGGGTACAAAACCAAAAGATGATTCAGGGGGGTTTAAAAATTTCCCCGAAAACCCAAACCCTTTAAATCTAACTTGGGTTTTAAAAATCCTTTTCACAAATAATAATAATATTTAAAAATAAATTTAAAAATAAAAAATTTAAAAATAGTAATAAAAATAAAATATTTAAAAATAATAATAATAATAATATTAATAATAATAAATTATAAAAATAATGATAATAATAATTTAAAAGTAATAATTAAATTTAAAATTTTAAAAGTAAAAATAAAAAAATAATAATAATAATAATAGAATATAATAATAAAAATTTAAAATTATAATAAAATTATAAATAATAATAGTTATAATAATAATAAAATAAAAATAATGATAATAAAATAAAAATAAATAAATGAATAAATAAATAAAATAAAATTATATTTGGGAAAAAATGAAATATTTAGGTAAAAAAAGAAAAAAAAAAAAAAAATTTCCCCCAAGGGAAACTTTATAGTTTTTTAAGTTAAAGAATTTAAAATGAATTTTAAATCTGAAAATCTGGGGAATCTTAAATAATATTGGATTTCCCGGGGAAAAGGAAAAGAAAAAAGGAAATTTTGGTAACAAAAAAAGGTGATGAGTTTTTTAAAAGTTGCGATTTTGAAAGTAATTTTTTATCTTGAAAAATTTCCTGGTTTGAATTTAAAATCCCAAAAATTTGATAAAAAACAGGTGAATAAAATTTGAGTTATATATTTTCCCAAAAAATTAGAGTAATGGAGTTAAAGTTTTAATTTTTAAGTTAGTAAATTTGCCAAGCCTTTTAAAAAACAGAAATTTTAAAAAAATTTTTAAATTTTCTCAAAATTTAAGGTTAACTGCAAGGTTACCAAATTACGAACCCCCTCCCCAAAAGCCCAATTTTTTTAAAACTAAAAAAAAATTACAATTCTTCCAAAAAATATTGTTTCAGGAAAAAATAAAAAATTAATTCCCTTAAACAGCGGATTTTTCCCCAGGAAAAAATGACTGGGGGGTTTAACCAAATTCTTTTTGGAGAAAAGAATAAAGAAAAGAGAGAGAGGAGAAGAGGGAGAGATAATAGGAAGGGGGAAGAGAGAGAGAGAGAGAGAGAGAGAAGAAGACAAAAGAAGACAGACAGACAGACAGACAAAAAGACGGGCAAAAGACGGCATAGACAATCAAATATAGACACAAAAAGACAAGGAACAGACTGGCAGACAAATACCAGACAGACCAGGTAGAGCAAAGAGAGAGGGGGGGGGGTAAAGGAGAAGAAGGGGAAAGAAATCATTTTAAAAACGCGTAAGTTCGTTTAGGAAAAAGCTTTTCTGTTCCTTTTTTGATGCCGGAACGGGACTTTCCAAGAGAGATACAAGAAAGAGACAGAAAGATAGACACGGATCGAAGAAAGGCCTTTCATGGGATTTTTTTTTCTTTTTTTTATTATTCTTTTTTTTTAGAAAACTTATACAACGAAAAAAAGGGAGGGAAAATGACATAGTTTGTGGGAGAAAAAATGGGGAAAGGCGAAAAGAAAAAGGGGGAAAGTAAAAATATTTCAAAAGATGAAAATAAGAGAATGGTAAACATTATGACGGTACGGAAATCCCCCATTGTTTTTAAGGTTTTAGAAAGGGGAGACAGAATTTTGAAAACCCCCTTTTTGGGAATCTCGTTTTTGCATTTAAGTTTTTTCCCCCAGATTTTAAAACGGGAAAAGGGTTTTGCCCCTTTAACGGTGATTATGAAATATTGATAAAGCCTTGATAAAATAAAAAACAAAACAAAACTACTACTTCCACTACCCTACTACTACTACTATAATACACTACTACTATACCATACTACTACTACCACTATATACTAATATCTACGAATAAAATAAAAAAATAAAAATAATAAAATAATAGCAATAAAAATAAAAGTAATAATGTAAAATGACAATGATAAAAATATTTAAATAATAATAATAAATAATATTTAAAAATAAAAAATAAAAAATTTTTCGCTTCTACGACTACCATACTACTAAATAATAACTAATTTCAAGACAATTTTGATGATGATAATAATAATAATAATAAAATAATAAAAATTAATAATAATAGTAATAATAAAATAATAATAATATAATAATAATATAATAATATATATAATAGTAATAATAATAATAATAATAACAAAAAATTCTTATAATAATAATAATAATAAAAAAATAAAAAAAAAAAATATAAAAATAATAAAAATAAGCAGTAATAAAAATGTAATAATAATAATGTAAAAATAAAAAAAAAAATAATAAAAATTGATAACAGTAATAAAAAATAATAAAAATAATAGGAATAATAAAAAACAAAAAAAAAAAAGAAGAAAAAAAAGAAAAGGAGAAGATTGATATAATAGTGATAAAAATAAACAACAATAAACATTATCATATCTCATATTATTAAATATTATTATTTTTCATTTATTAGTTATATTTTTATTATTATTTATTTGTTTATTTTTTATCATTATTTTTATTAGTGTAGTAGTAGTAGCAGTAGTATACTATCATTATTATATCATTTTTAATATCATTATTTTTACATTTTTATTATTATTATATTTTTTACATTTTTATTATCATTATTTTTAAGGTGTCTTGTTTTTATCATTATCATCACAAACATCATCATATCATCATAATTATAATCATTTATACATCAATCATCGTCACCATCTCCTCATTACATTTTTATTATTTTATTTTAAATCATCTTTTTGTTATCATTTATTATTATTATTTTTCCCTCATCTTATTATTTTTGTTATTATATTATTATTATTTATTATTATTATTTTATTATTCGTTGTTATTAATTTTTTTTATTATATTATTTTTATTATTGTTATTTTTATTATTATTATTACTTTTATTTTTTTTTATTATTTTAATTTTTGTATTTAATAATATTTAGTAGTAGTGCAACAGTGTAGTAGTAGTAGATCGTAGAGAAAGTAGTAGTAGTAGACTTTATTTATTAAATTTTTAGCATTTTTTGTTGTTATTATCATCATTATTTTTTATGTTACAGTATTAATATCATCATCATCATCATATCACAACTCACAGACACAGCATCCATCACATATATTATTATCCTATACTATATCAATTTTTTTTTGGTTTTCCACTTCAAATGCGATATGAAACGAAACCCTTTCAGAACAACAGCCCTTTGGTAGGATGTTGACCCCCCCGCATTATAGTGCTGAAGGGCGATCGTTTTTTTTTCCATTAAATTTTTAAAAAATTCTTTATTTTATTATCTCAGGTTTGGGAATAGTGAAAAGGGGGCAATTTTTTACGCAAAAGTTCCACAGAGTCATGTCTTTCATGTCAAAGTATACGGAAAATATTCACAAAACAGACAAATGGGCCGAACTCGAGCAAAGCTTCAACGCTGCATGAAGCTGAAGTTGGAGCTTTTTGGCCAATATAGATATTCTTTACCAAGCAATCCAAGTGAAACGTATCTAATGCAGGGTATTTTGAGGTTCGTCATTCTATGATAGCTTTTCGTTGTATCCGTCCCACGGACGGGGCTGCTCCAAAAAACAGACAAACCCACGAGACAAAACAGAGATCCGGGGGGAAGAGTTAAGTCTGTGGCTTTTTGAACGCAGCTTGGGTAAACCCCGCTTCCCCAATGTTGGCTGTCATCCTGTGAGAACTATTCGTACGACTCCGTAGAGCTATTAAATACGTATAGAAAATATAAATAGCTTAGTCAAAAAAAACTGAAAAGGATTTCGTTGTGAGGTTTTAAACAGAATAATAGACCCATAATAAGAGACAATAGAAAGCTCAAGTTATGCCCTTTACTGTATCTTGCAAAAATGTGGACTAAATCATAATCGATGTCGATTAAGATGATTTGGAAAAGCTTAATCTATTAGAGGATATATAGATATATATATATATAAATATAAGTGATATATATATGTGGTGTGTGTGTGTGTGTGTGTGTGTGTGTGTGTGTGTGTGTGTGTGTGTGGGTGTGTGGTGTGTGTGTGGTTGGAGATATTTCTGGACGAAAACATGTCAGTGCAATTGGCTCCTGCTAGATATCTACATAAATCAGTCTACAATGAATGGGATAAAAGGTTAGAGTGCGTGTTCATGATTGTTTATTTCATAGCATCTGGATATGGTCAATATGTGGCATGTCCTCTGCACAGATGAAGAAATGTACGAGGTTATAGGGGGTGTCTATGAAGTATTTACTGGACCTCTAATATTGTGTGTATACTCAGGGTGTCGTGTCCGTATAATGTGTCTGCTGTTTCTCTACGAAGCTGGAGGGAGAAAATACACCAATTAAAATAAGTAGGTTATTGAGATCAAGGCTCTGACAAAAAATAAAAGGAGGTTCTTCGTAGTTCTGCGGCCCACATGTTAGCTTCTGCCCGATGAGTTGCCTACTGGGACAGGCACGTGTGACTACAGCGAAAAATAAAAATATGTACTCTACAAATGTAAGAGAATCTCACTCTTTTACATAGGCGAATGCTACAGGCATTATAAAACTTAAACAATATTTTATCTTTCACATGGTGTAAAATATCACACAAAGTCAGTATATATGGAATATAATATATCATTATCACAATATAGTACGATAACAATTGTCATCAATCCGTATGGCGGCCCATCCACAATCTGCACTAACAACTCACCTTAGAACACAACTCGCTTATTATCACAACCCACATATATCAGAACAAATAGTGAGTTACTCCCTTACGTTATATGATCATCGAGTGCAGAGCAAAT
>NC_051402.1:24148499-24150999 GCF_015228065.2 Penaeus monodon | reverse complement strand
TCTTTGTTTTCAACGTTTTCCCCATTTTTCCAGGTTTAACAAAAATTGTGTCAAAAGAATTAAACACACACACACACGCACACACACACACACGAGCACACACATACATACACACACACACACACACACACACACACACATTCCGTAATAAGTTTGCCCCTGAAGCGTCGAATCGTAAGCACGAAGAGGTAGATTAATACGGCCGTAAAGAATCTCATGGGTATTTAAGGTGAAGTTAGTCCCGTGAGGGATCAGGATAGTTGCACTGGTTATGTTGCCCAATTCTGGCTTCATCTTTTTAACAGTGAAGGACTGAAATTATGAAGTCATGGCGGAAGGAGGGACAAAATACTAAAATCTGTGTAAGGGTGTGAGTGTTGTAGCGACTGCTCTCTTGTGCCGAGAAAGATGCTCTGCTCCGCGGGAAACCAGTCCTGAAGGACTTCCCTTTGTGCTCTAGGACCCGGTGACGTGACCATAATGGGGCTGATCCAACGTACCTAGCATGGCAGTTAGGTCAGGTCAATAAATATATCACATTAGTTAGACCTACAATTCATAGGGTGTCTTATGAACTCTGCAATAATATATTTTTTTTTATAATTACACACACGTGTGTATACAGATAGATGGAAAGATAGCTAAATGAACACACACGCACGCACGCGCGCGCGCACACACACACACACTCACACACACACACACACACACACACACACACACACACACACACACACACACACACACACGCGCGCGCGCGCGCGCGCACACACACACTATATATATATATATATATATATATATATATATATATATATATATATATATATATATATATATAAATCTCTCCCTGTTGCCTCTGCAGAATCCTCGAGGCTTGGCAGAAGAACTCCACACTCGCTGTTGACTTCGTAGATTCGATTAAAGCTTTGGAAGTGGACTGAATATTGAGAAAGGATTCGAAACAGCTTTGGCAGAAGCTTCGGAGCGGGTCCTGGTGTCGGCTGGAGAATGGATATGAATCTTTCTTTGTGTTTCTCTCGGTCTGTGGCAATTCATTTTCTTTATTTACTCTGTCCATGTGAACCATCATCTTTATCAATACTCACAATTGCATTAGCAATATTATTATTAATAGTTGAGTATCATGAACACCATACTAAGCTTTGGAAAATGTTGGCCTAGAAAATCAATAGTCTCTATTCCTTAATTTCATACATACCAAAATAATTTAGAAAAATGTAAAAGGAATGGAAAATGTAAAAGAGGACATGACATATGAAAGAAAGGAAGAGAGAAAGAAGATGAAAATAAAAGATGAATTTTCCATAGTGTTTAAGCACACAAGGAAATTGATATTGCTTTTACATTATATCTATAAAGCCACAGAATAACAGCATATTATCCGCTTCAGTGATACTTTCGACAGACCTTTAACATGAATAAAAACGAGATGTTATCATTAGAATGATTATAATATATTCAGTTATTGTTGCAATTACATATATTTTGTTGATACAATTAAATAATGGGAATGGAACCACTCTGTTAATTTATCTGTTGTTTTCAGATTTTTTATGGCATCGTTAATGCTTTCATTGAGTATTGCTTACATCAAACTATCACTAAAATATAATTTTTGCTCCAGTAAGTTGGACGCGGCAAAAAAGTAACAATATATATATATATATATATATATATATATATATATATATATATATATATATATATATATATATACATACTTACATACACACACACACATATACATACATACACACACACACACACATACATACACACACACACACACACAGACACACACATACACACACACACACATTTACATACACACACACACACACACACACATTTGTCTGTGTTTGTGTGTGTGTGTGTGTTTACATACATATGTGTTATATATGTATACATCATGTTTGCACACTCACACACACACACACTCACACACACACACACACACTCACACACACACACACACACACACACACACACACACACACACACACACACACACACACACACACTCACACACACACACACACACACACACACACACACACACACTCACACACACACACACACACACACACACACACACACACACACACACACACACACATACATACGCACATAAATATGTACTACAAACTAGCTTCTTTATACCCTTTTTGACTACAACCTCCATCGACTCAAGGCTTCGCTTGAACTCACTTGAAGAATTATTTGTAAAAATTATGGTCGCTCTAAAAAAACGTATTGCGCTTTATCCTGCGATAGCGAGTCTCCACGACACTACTTGAAAATTTACGAGTTTGACACAGATTCTTCTTTTGACGCCCGAACAGGCGGAATCCACATGCTAAGACGCGAAGTATATTCACCCCTAACGCAAATTGTTGAAAAGGTGAAAATCCTATGCACACTTTCGGTTCCAGAAGTTCATATTGGTCTTTGTTCCTTAAAGAAACTATTATCTCAC
>NC_051402.1:24138499-24143499 GCF_015228065.2 Penaeus monodon | reverse complement strand
TTTCAACCCGTCACAGTTCTCTGCAGAAAAGTTTCACAATCCTCATCCCACTTGTTCAAAATTTCTAGGGAAAGATCTTGTTTGCTGCTGATCTGCACACACCAGCCTAAGGACCCATCGAGCAGAAAGCTTGCTTAGTCCCAAAATATCCAACGGGATTGTGTGTGCATAACCCACAGAAATTTTGAGTGTGTCTGTTACTGAGTCAGTGGTTATTCATTTATTCTTTTCAATCATGTAGCGAACAGAATCAATGTTTTCCTCACAAACTGATGTTGATAGCCTGCCACTGTGGGGCTTATCATCAATTTCGTTTCTTCCACTTTTGAACTGAGTTATCCATTTGTAGATTGTTGATTTCTTTTCGGGCATTGTCACCATAAACTTGTTCCAGAACATCAATGAATTGCCTATTCTCCCAACCGAGTTTCACCATGAATATAATGTTTGTCCTGGTCTCGATTTTGATGGATTCCATGTTGTTTGAATGGTGTCTGACTTTCAACTGGCGGCTATGGGTTATTACCTGTATTTATGGCTTCATGTTTGAATACGTTACAAGAATCGGTACAAGAATATTCATGTGCTATGAAATCAAAATCCTTCCATACTGAGGATTTGTTTTGCTTCACAATGAAACTATCAAGGCATTTAATATAATTTAAACAATGATTAGCACTGGGTTTGGTAGCAAATGATAAACCAAAACCTAAGAGTTCAGTTTCATAATGTGAAAGGGAATAAGACAATAAATTTACAACCGAGCCAGTAAGCGAAGATTTACACCAAGCACTGCATGAGATTATTTAGTTTACAGTGGAGGGATATTTGATGACGTTCTCTTTCAAAGGAAGATCTATGCACTACAGTGGTTAAAAGGTCGTCAACAAACTGAGCTGGGGTGACTTTTCTAAGACTTCTCTAATTTAGTGCAACGGATGCTACAGTGTAAACGGTGATATATAAAAATGGAATGCCTAATCTAGAACTATAAAACTACTGGCCAAAAGAAAGGAGACTTACTTGCCTGTGTAAGCAATCTTGCAGAAACTTGACCTGGTTCTTCCTCCTCCTGAAGGAAGAACCTGGTCAAATTCACAAGACCCAGGTTAAACTACTTCCCATCGTGATACCGTTAATTTGTTTATAAAATTTGCTGTTATAAGTAAAGATATCATTCGTGACATGTTTAAAGTGCAGGAATTGACATTGTTTTTACGTGTCTGAACACGCTACATAATACTTTGGTTAAGCACAATGCAGCTAGTGGTGCTCTTGAGACTTCTCCCAGTATTTACATATACCTAGTAAGGATAGCCCCAAGTTGTACATGCGTGAGACCAGTAGAGCTTTGTAAAAAAAATAATTAATGCACATAAACGTGATGTCAGAAAAATGCCTAATTTTTACTTGAGTGCTGGTCAATGGAGTTTGGATGACCTTACTTCCTTGTTAGTTAGCTCCCACTGGGTTGGCAACTGCTAGGACATGGTCAGGGAGCAGGGGTTACCCATCGTCCCATTTGCATCCCGGTGGCCACAAGCCTGGCATGAGGCTTGTGAGGCATAGCCCTTGGGATCCCCACAGGTGGATTATGGGGCCTGCAGCCAGCCAACCCTCACTATATGGGGCATTGTAGGGGTGGCAGAGGTGGCATCCACCCAGAGTAACTGGCCCAGGTTAAACCTCAGGCGGGCTGTCAGAGTGGGGGCTTGGAATATCTGTTCTTTGTGACGGGACGATCAGTTACTACTACTGTCAAGGAAGTTGAAGCAGCTGAGAGTTGGGGTGGCTGCTCTCTCGGAGGTGAGAAGACCTGGCACGGCATGATTTGTGTGGGTGGCTACACTTATTACTGGTCAGGCTGCAGTGATGGCTACCATCTCCTTTGGTAGTAAAAGTCACTCCAGTTGATGAGCATATAATGGTACTGAGACTGAAGTTTACATTTGGCTTCATGTCTCTTATTGCTGTGTACGATCCTACTGATGTGTATAAACTTGATCCGAAAGAGATCTTTTATGCTGAACTTGCATCTGTGACAGACAGTTGTCCTCAGCGAGATATTTGTATTATTCTGGGACTTCAATGCAGTATCTGTCTGTGACCAAGCTAGCTATGAGATGTTAGTTGGTCCTCCTGGATAAGGAGCTGATTCTGGCACTGACGATTTCTGCTCCTGCATTCTGACCCGCAATCGTTGGACTTGGTACAGTGATGGTAAGACAGTAGTTGACCATCCCGTTAGAACTGGACTCCTCAGAACCTAGTGTATCGGAGCAGAGTTTTGTGGAACTGATTATAGATTAGTTGTTTTTACTCTCCGGGTCCACTTTAGAACCCCCTGCCGTTCCAATGAACACCTTAGGGCGTTTTATATTGACAGATTGAAGTAGAGGGAGTGTGCCCAGGGGTCTTTCCACAGCGCTTAGGGGTCTGACGAACCCTGTTCTTCTGTGGGAGACATCTTCAAGCATTTCATGCTTGAAGGATTTTTGAATGCCCAAGAGCAAGACAAAGACTCCAGTGTCTCTCGCATGAGACACTGGAAGCCACAGATGCTTGCTGTGTTACTTGACTGTCAGGGGATCACGACTTGCATCATTCCCTGGTGCACAGGACTAGGTCACTGCTGAGAAGGGACAAGGAACATTTTATCAAGAATCTTGCAGAGGAGGCCGAAATCCATTTCCTAGTAAAGTGACCTTCGTCCTGCCTACCATAAACCTGAGAAGCTAACTCCAGCCACTTCTTACAGATGACTGCAGTCGCTCAGCAAGCTGGCAGAGTAATCTCAGATCCTGATGGGCTGCAGGTGCGTTAGCTGGTATTTTTTGGGTCGTTGTACCAGACTGATCCACCAGCAATTAACTTGGATGTGAGTATTGTCGAGATTCCTTTGCCAGACCCACCCATCAGCAAGCATCCACCCTCCCTGACTGAAGTCAGAGGAGCAATCTCCAAGCTGAAGAGTGATAAAGTAGTAGGTATCTGCAGCATCCCAGCAGAACTGTTAAAGGCTGGCTCACATCCTTCTGAAACATATCAGAGACCACCTGCTGAAGCACTAGAGGCAGGAGCAATCTGGATTTACTGCTGGTAAGCCCACAGTAGACCATATTCTGGTGTTTTGAGTCATTTTAAAGGGCCATCGTGAGCCAGACGTGGGCTGCTTGCAGCTTACATCAACCTCAAGAAAGTATTTGATACCATGCATCGTGAATCACTCTGGGAAATCCTGAAACTAAGGGGAATTCCAAAAAGGATTATTAGATCAATAGCAAGCCCATATACTGGTACTGAAAGTACTGTAACGTGTGGTGGGGGCCTGCCGAGCTTCTTCCCTGTTAGTTCAGGAGTGAGGCAATGCTGTGTTTTTGCTCCAACACTTTTCAACACTAGCATGGACTGGACTAAGGGAGAGCTACTGTCCAAGTCACTGGGAGCAACTCAGGGTAATATCAAGGTTACAGACCTTGAATTTGCTGATGTTGCTATTTTCTCTGAATCTCTAGAAACCCTAGTAGCTGCTCTTGATGCATTAGCCACTAAAAGCAAAGCCCCATGGCGGGCTAGAGGTCTCCTGGACTAAGACCAAGATCCAGGACTTCGGGGCCTGCTAGGAGATCCTATTCAGTCGGTAAGGGCTTGCAGTGAGAACATCGAGCTTTATATATTCGGCAGTGCAGTTCACAACTCCATGCTGTCAGAACCGGAAGTCAGTAGACGGATTGGCCTGGCAACAGGGGCCATGAAATCTCTTGACAAGAGTATTTAGAGATGACGGTACCTGTGCAGAAGGACCAAGCTACGTGTTTTCAAGGCCCTGATACTGCCAGTTTTATTATACAATAGTGAAACCTGGATGCTATCTTGTGCTTTGGAATCTCGTCTTGATGCCTTTTGTAACAGATCCTTGTAACGGACCACAGGATACAGATGGTGGGAACATGTGTCCAACCATCAGACTGGTACAGGACCTGTTACTTGAACAATCTGCAATCGCCAATTCAGGTTATATGGCCAGCTAGCTCGTTTCCCAGGATGATCTTGCTCATCAGGTTGTCTCTGTTCAAGACAACCCTGGGTAGAGGGGGCATGTAGAACGACCTAGGAAGACGTGGCTTAGGATGATCGATCAAACCTGTTCTTGAACGACTGAAGATAGACAGGGCCCCTACTGTCCGGCTCGCCATGAGGGACCCTCGTAGAAGAAAGCGAAGGGTGGATGCAGCTATGCGCCTTCGCCGGCGTTAGCTCCCTAAAGATGAATGAATAGTTAGCAAAGCCTTCCCAGACTCTTCGACATTGACCCTCCTCCTGAGACCTGATTCAGCTCTTGTTCGTTCTGTCTCACTATCACTAAATATTCTTGTCAAAATTCTCTCCATGTATTCATTTCTCTTTATCATTTCTCATTATTATTTGTCTTTATTATTTGTCGAAACGTCACGATTTATTTTAATTTCTTACTGTGGCTATTTTCCTTTGCAACCTTGTGTATACGTTACTGTGTTTTGTATTTTGTATATATGTATGTGTGTGGACACATATATACATTGTATATTATATATTATATATTATATATATTTAATATATATATTATATATATATATATATATATATACTATATATATATATATATATATATATATATATATAATATATATATGTATATATACATATATGTATATATATATATATATATATATATATATATATAATATATAATATATATATATATATAATATATATATGTATATATATATATATATATATATATATATATATTATATATATATATATATATATATATATATATATATATATATATATGAATGCTTCTATCAAAAGCCATTTGTTTTATTATATATTTTCTGGAAGATAAGTCATAATTAACATTATCCCCGAGAGGATGAGGAGGACTGTAAACATTACACAATTACTTTCTGAAATAATCCGTGGCATCAAGGAATAATCCTATTATTAAGAATCTATAT
>NC_051402.1:24120999-24123499 GCF_015228065.2 Penaeus monodon | reverse complement strand
TCGGTGACACTTTGATGCAAAACCGCCATGGAGGAAAATTTTGGGGGAAAAACGTCTGCTTGAACTTAAAAGCTCTAATTACACTTTCAAGACCATGCTTGTGAGAAAGGGGGAAGGGGAGGGGTAAGGGTAAGGGTGGGGCTGTGGGGCGTCGGATGGGGGTGGGGGTATAAGGAACAGGGGTGGGGGTTGGGGTTAAGAATAAAGGCGTGTATACCGTCTCTCTTTCTCGCTCTCTCACCCCACGCAAACACGCTTATGTGTATATAATTCCTTTCGTTATAGATGTAGATAAACTTTAAAATTTTGGTGGAAAGCGAATTAGTCTGCTAAACATATAAATAAACGAATAAATAAATAAAAATATACACATATATATATTTGTGTGTGTGTGTGTGTGTGTGTGTGTGTGTGTGTGTGTGTAGTTCTATGTATGTATTTTGCGTGTGTGCATCACCGAGAGTACGCAGAAGCCAACGTTTGCAAAGCAAGTACTGTTCTATCTCCGTGCTTACGCAGTGACATGTAATACGATTTTGGCCTTCTGGCACCGTGGCACTTTTATTCCCATGTTTTTATGGCAAAGGCCCGCTGGTGACTACGACCCGTGAATGCACAATAAAAATTTCACACAAGTTGTCACAAACAATTTCCTAACTTTGAAGGTAAAAGATTTGGGATTTCCTGCCCTAACCCGAGCTTGCGTACTTGTGTCACACAATCTATATTGTCCACAGAGGTATACGTAGCCTGTTACTCTTTTTCCGTATGCAAATGTAAAGGTGTAGAGAGCTGCTGTTTTCAGATCTGGGATAACGGTATTGTTTCTTTTTTTCTCTTTTTTCATTCTTTCCTTTTTAGTTGTTGTTGTATGTTTTTTTTTCTTATCGGACGAAAATGTATGGTATTTTATAGATATTTATTATTATTATTTTATTTTATCTATTTATCTTTTTTTTTTTTTTTTTTTTGACAAGAAAAGCAAGAGGAAAGACCCTGAAACTACATATGATAATCTATAAGCCTCAATATTCTGGTAAATATAAAGAACATAGGGATTAAAAATTAAATAAAAATGAAATATAAAAATAAAAAAATTTTAATTATATTAAAATTTTTTTTTTTTTTTTGTTTTATTTATATATATATATATATAATATATATATATATAATATATTATATATTTTATATATTTTAAAATATATATATTTTTAATATAATATATATATATATATATATTATATATATATAATATTATATTATATTAAAAATTTAATATAATAATATAATATATATATATTATATAATTATAATAATTTATTATATATAATATATATATATATATATATATTATATATATAATATATTATATATAAAAATTTTAATATATTATATTTATATTTTATTAATTTTATATATTATATTTTAATTTTTAATTATATTATAATACTCTTTATTAACTTTATAATATTTAATATTATTATTTATAATAATATATATATTTTTATATATTTTATATTTTTAAAATTTATAAATTGAATTATTTTCTATTTTTGTTATTATACGTCTTGTGTTAGATATTATCACATGCATATATACCTTACCCTTGTACTATGTGGTATATTGTTTTATTTCACTATATATTCTTTATTCACATCTATACACACATATATACATATACAACGGCAAATTCAATTAGATATCTGTCTATATTTATGCACTGCTTACTTATCGATTTGTATGTCACTATCATTATCATAAATATCATTATTAACCATATTTTCTTCCCTTCTCTTTTTTGTTTACTAGAAAATGTGGGCCCTAGAAAATAAGACTAGTTTCGATAAACCAAAAACCACACACACTCACACACACACCACACACCCCCACACCACATACACACACACACACACACACAACACACCACACACACACACATATATATATAAAAATTTTATATTATAAATTTATTATTATATAATAATAATATTTTATATTAATTAAAATATATATATATATATAATAAAAATATTATTATATATATTATGTATTATATTATAATAATATATATATATATATATATAAATATATATATTATATATCATCACTTTAACGGTAGGTTTCTTCTGACCGCCGTGGGCCAGCAATACTCAAATTTCAGTTTTTCACTTTTTGATGCTCTTGGAGTGATACGTGGTAGGGTCCCCAGTTTTTCCTTTCCACGGAGAGGCCGGTGTTACCTTTTAGGTAATCATTCTCTCTTATTTTATCCGGGCTTGGGACCAGCACTGACTTGAGCTGGCTTGGCCACCCAGTGGCTAGGTAGGCAATCGAGGTGAAGTTCCTTGCCCAAGGGAAACAACGCGGCGGTCGGTGACTCGAACCCTCGAACTCAGATTGCCGTCGTGACAGTCTTGAGTCCGACGCTCTAACCATTCGGCCACCGCGGCCTTGACGATCATGGGCTTCCATGATTTTCTTGGCAATTTAGAGCGGTGGT
>NC_051402.1:24095999-24100999 GCF_015228065.2 Penaeus monodon | reverse complement strand
CATACAACGTGTGTATATATTTTTGGTGTTATAAAATATATATATATATATATATATATATATATATTATATATATATCTATATATATATATATTTTAAAACATATGATACACTCGCCCTCTCCCCCATTCTCTTCCTCACCCTCACCTACAGTCTCGCCCTCTCCCCCATTCCCTCCCTCATCCTCAACATAACCTCCACCCTCTCCCTAATTCTCTCCCTCACCCTCTCCCTATATATCTATCTATCTATCTATCTATCTATCTATCGATCTATCTATCTATCTATCTATCTATATATATATATATATATATATATTATATATACATTTATACACACATGTGTGTATATGTTTATATATATATATATATATATATATATATATATATATATATATATATATATATATATATATATATATATATATATATATAAACTTCAAGAATGTTTTTGAACGCTGTGAAATTCGCTGAGACCGTCGTCTTCAACTATCTAGCTACGTTCTGTAACGCCGTCTTTTGGTCGGATCATTGTACGTGGTTGATACGTCTTTGGATGTTGTGTTTGGATTGTCATTCTCTGGATATTCATCCACCACTGTATCAGATGTCGGGGGTTGTACTGCTCTTAGGAAACCATTCCTGATTTCGTTCATACGTAATCAAGCAGTCTCTTATCTGACTGGGCTCATCACAACACCTAATCTGTCCCAACGTTTCGCCAGAGGGTCTTGTATACGGGTGTGTGAATCTAATTTGAGGTGTGGGAGCTTTCGTGGGTGAGAGTTGTATTGTGCCGTGGTGGCTTCTTGAAGAGACACTGCATGTCGTTTACAGTTTTCTGCTTTCACTTGCCACTCTAGCGCAAATGATTTGGCATGGGCGGGGGCACATGATCTTAAGGAGTAGCCATAGAGTATCTGTGCTGGAGATCGGCCATCCACACGAGGCATATTTCGAATATCTAGATGTCCACGTTCGAATGCCTCTGAATCAGTGTTTCCATTACGTGCGACCTTTAGTGTCAGGTGCTTCACTGACTTGACAGCTGCTTCAGCATGACCGCTGCTCTGATGATATGGATACATCATCTACAAAGGAAATCTTAAAATTTATGGTTAGTGAACTGGGGAATCCATCCACTCAAATTCGTACAGGAACACCGCAATCTATGAAGTTCTTCCTCAAAAACTTGATCATAGAGGATGTTCTATCATTGTCATAGTGAGCTATAACTGGCCATCAAGACAAACCGAGCAATACTGAAGAGATCAGCCGATACTGTTTTCGAAAGTTCTAGAAGACTCGTCACATGTCACTCGTCACTAGCTCTTGTTGCTGATTTGGCAACACAACTTGACACGGTTTGAATGTCTTGACAGTGCTTGTGCTGTTGGAATTTATTTCGGGCCACCAGTCTGTCGTGTCCACAACAGACTGGTGTCGTGGAGTAGGTATAATACATTTCTTCGAAGAACAGAGGAAACTACAAATCTCGGTCTAATGAGTACAAGTTCACCAGCAGCGTAGAACTTAACTCGCTTTTTCCAAAACGGTAAAAGGTCGTCATCCATGACGGTTGGTGGGGAATCTTTAGTAACTCCTAGATATTACTCTCATCTCGTCAATCACTGACTCACTGCCCTGTGGGCTGACGTAGTACTTTCATCAGCAAATAAGGTCATCACACACACCGGTTTCTTCATCTTCATGCCGGATGATCCACAAGGGCACGTGACAATGCATCAGGGATGGACAGTTCCTTTCCCTTTTTTCATATGAATACATATGTGGCGATTTTTTCTTTCAATCACAGTAGTCGTGTGTTCTACCAAATATGAGTTCAGGATTGATACCAGTGATCGATGAACGGTTATGAGCTTCAAATGAGGCAGGCCTAGAAGATAAAATCTGAACTCGTCATGGCCCATACCACAGCTACAATTTCCAGCTCAATCGTCTTGTACCGTGACTCGACCTCTCCTAAAAATCTTGAATCACTGGACAAGGGTCCAATATCCTTCACTGTCTTCTTGTTGTAGGACATATCCCATATTGTCATCGGAGCAGGGTCAACCTGAGTAAGAACAGGGTGGTTTTGAAATAAAGCTTTTTTCACGTTTTCAAATGAATCGTCATGATCTGCTGTCCAAACAAAGCTTCTTTGTGGGCTAATTAGTGGCCTCAGACATTCTGCCGACTCTATGATGTTAGCTGTGAAATCGCCAAGTTCATTTACAAGTCCCATGAATAGCCGCAAGTCTGTCAAATTAGCAGGTTTCAGGATGTCAGGAGTAGCTTGAATCTTCTCAGCGGTAATGCCCCCTTAATTAATTAAGCCTGTAGCCAGGGAAGTTTACTGATGGCACTGCGAGGCAGATTTTTTCTTCATTAACCATTTGTCGCGGTTTTCTAAATTAGTGTATACAGCTTTGTATCGGGTTTGTTGTATGGTGCGGAGTCCTGTGGTGATATTTATTTCACGCTCGGTCGCTGTGGGAGACCACGCTAGAGGCAGTTTTACCCTCCCACTTTGTTGCAAAACTGGAGAGGTTTGAAACTACGTTTTTTTCCTATCATTTAGAGAGATCAGCAGTGTGATTATATGACATAATTTGTAGCTCTTTATGGTATACAGTGCTTGGTGGTAAACGAAATATATGACATATGTTTTTTTTTTCAGGAATGATAAAAATGGCTGGAATATCGGTAATTGTTTAATTTTACTAGCGCCATGGCATTTTCTTTCAACTTTGGTGAGTTTACTGTTCTTGGAAGTGCATATAGGGAAAATGAAAAGGGAGTGAAATCTGTATATACACATTTCCATGAATATATATATATATATATATATATATATATATATATATATATATATAGATATATATATATATATATATATATAAATAAACAAATAAATAAGATACATTGTATAAATAAATGAAGTTTGCACATCAGTACTTCATTTTGTTGTGGCAATCCTCAAAACTCCCGAATACACACAAGGGTACTTTCCAGGCGTGGCACTGTGCGTTAGTCATTTTCCTCTTACCATGTGTGTAGCACACATAGCAGCACCTATACTTCTTGCTATCTATCTCCCTGACTATGCAGGTTTCTTTCTTGAAGCCTTAGAGCCGAATTAGTAACAGCTGGACGTCCTCGGCCACTATACTTCGGAGCATGAAGGAGATAATCAAGTAAGAGGCCTCTTATTGCTTGCTCCTTGAATATCAATTGATGGCTAATGTCTCCACCTACAAGCTTGAAGAGCAAAAGGGCGTTGACCATCGCCATGTCAAAAAGGTACATGACCACCTTTATATATCACTGCAGTTCTCCATCTGACCGCTAAGTGTGAAGAAGCTAGCTGGTATCCAACGTCCACTTTGTCCATCCCTTGGGTGTAATCTATGACAGCTTGGGGTTTGACTATGAGCTCACCGAACCGGTTCTTCCCGATGTTTCCACTATCGTTGACCTGTGTAGAGTGAATAAATGTAGAAGGCTTTTTCGTCCGCCCTCTTCAGACACAGCATGCCAGTTGAAGTTCTCCTCTATATTTAATTTGGTTTCATCTTACTAGGAAAGTTTCGTGGCACCCCTTTTCTGTTTGCCCGCACCATACCACAAGCGTTGGCCCCTGGAGCCAGTGAAATAAGGTAGAGGAGGTGTCCCAGTTGTAAACAGCCTTTATCAAGCACGTTCGCCGATTCCATCAGGTCGGCGACGGCCTTATGTGAAGCTGGTACCTCATCCTTGCCCTGACCTGTGTAACCCGAATGCACATGTAGCCGCTGAATCTAGCCCTCTTCGTCAGATGGCGACCTACATGTTGGTTTTTTCCATGATGATATTTAGAATCTCGTTAGGGAGGAGTCCTACGGGTGGCAGGCTGGGGGAAATCCCCAGTCGGCGGAGCTCTCAGCTGAGTTGCGGGTTGTCCTCCAGTGCAAAGCAAATGCGTTGCGGCTGCGACCCGTAGTTCCAGATCAACAATATGACAGTTTACGACTGCTTTGGATGTCAGTGGCGCATGAGTCGCAGAATAAGGATAATGTACTGCACGAGCTCACGATACTACGATGAGATGCTTCTTATCCCTTCTATAGTATAATAATTTCCCGGCAATTCCTCATTTGTCAGTCACTTCACTGCACTGATCACAATCACTGAACCCCACTGGACACATCAAGGAGTTACAACAGAGTTGTCATTACAAAAAAAAATAAATAAAGATAAATAAAAAAGTTTATATGCGGCCAAAACGTGATTTCTTCGCCACAGTCAATCTTAGCGTCAGTCTTTTTTGTCCATTTCATTCCGCATATCTGGGGATCTGAACTATCTCTTGAAATATCCAGAAGGTTTCACTAAAGTACATTTGGTCTTTAAACGAAGTATATTCATGGAAAGGACTGGGTGAGATGACGAATAAGAGAGCCTCGAGCCTTGTGTATATATCCGTGAAGGAGTCGGTGGAGAATCTCTCTGGCGAGCGAGTCTGACTTTAATTAATTGAAATGATGAATGATCCTATCTAATTACATTGGCCCTAACTAATCCCGCTTTACTATTATTAGATGACATACATATTCCTTATAACAATATGTGCACTTATTAGTATACATTTATATAAATATCTGTGTCCTGGGCTGGAGGCTCAGCTATTTCATTTATTTACGTGAGATATCACAATTAGTATCATTAATATTATTATTATGATTATTGTTATTATTATTATTGTTGTTTTCATCATCATTGATGTTGTTGCTATCATTATTATCATTATCATTATTAATATCATCATTGTTATTATATTATCATATTGTTACTATATTATATTGTTATTATATTGTTATTATATTATCATATTATCATTAATTTTCATTTTCACCATAATCATAATAATGACTGTAAATATTTTTATCACCATTATCATTATTGTTATCATAGTCATAATTATTACCCCTATTACTATGTATCATTATTATTATCATC
>NC_051402.1:24083652-24085899 GCF_015228065.2 Penaeus monodon | reverse complement strand
AAAAAAAAAAAAAAAAAAAAAAAAAAAAAAAACAATAAAAAATATAAAAAAAAAAAAAAAAAAAAAAAAAAAAAAAAAAAAAAAAAAAAAAAAAAAATTATTTTATATAATAATATATATATAAAATTTTAATAATTTTAAATATGTTAAAATTTTATACACACCACAAACACAAACACAAAAACACACACCACACACACACACACACACACGCACACCACACACACACACCACACACAAACACCACACACCCCACACAACCACACACACACACACACACACACACACACACACATATATATATTAATATATTTATATAATATAATATATAATTATATATATATATATTAAAAATATATATATAAAAAATTTTAATATATAAAAATATATAATATAATTTTATATAATATATATAATTTATTATTATATATATATTATATATATATATATATATATATATATTATATATATTATTATATATATATATATATATATATTGTGTTGGGGGTGTGTGTGTGTGTGTGTTTTTGGTTAGTGTGTATATAATAATATATATATATATATATATATATATATAATATCTATATCATATCTATATAATATATATATATATATATATATATATATATATATATTATTATATATATAATATATATTACAATATATATCATTATATTATATTTATACAAGCACACACACACAAACATTTAATAATATATATATTTTTTATAAATTATATTTATATATATTATATAATATAATTATATATATATATAATATACATTTTTTATATATATATATTATTATATATTTAATATAATATATATAAAATATATATATATTAATATATTATATAATTATATATATTAAAATTATAACATATACATATATACAACAAATTACATATATAAAATTATATATATATTATATAATTATATAATATATATATATATTATATTATATATATATATATATTATATATATATGATATAATATATATAATATACTATATATTATATAACTAATTATTATATATATAGTTATTATATATATATATAATACTATATATATATATATATATATAGTACATATATATATATATATATATGGTGTGGTTGTGTGTTGTGTGTGTGTGTGTGTTGTGTGTGTGTGTGTGTGTGTGTGTGTGTGTATGTGTGTATATATATATATTTATATCTATATATATATGATATATATATATATATCATAGATAGATATATTATAGTGCTATATAAATATATTTAATATAGCTCTATATATATATAATATATATATCATATATATATTAGTATACTTATATATATTATATTGTATATATATATTGTATATAATATGTATATATCTATACTATATATATGATATATATTATATACTAGATATCTCTATATAGATATATATCATATATGTATTCTATATATCTTATATAATAGCTATATTAGTATATCGAATATAGATTGGTATGACTCTATTACTAAATTTATATAGATATGGTATGTATATACTATACAGATATACCTAGAACTATATAACTATATTATAGTATCTATATCATCTCTCTATATACTATATACTACTAGAGTATATATATATATATATATAAATAATGATTTGTGTGTGTGTGCATGTCATAAATATAATATGATATGTATAATATTGATATGTATATATATCATACTATATATATATCTATTATCTATATATATATATATATATATAGTATATATATATATATATATTGTATATATGTGTGTGTGTGTGTGTGTATGTGTGTGTTCATGTGTGTGTGTATGTGTGTGTGTGTGTGTGTTGTGTTGTGTGTGGGTTTCTGTGGGTGTTATATATGTGTACTATAGTATATCATATATTCCTATATATATATATATTATATATATACTATATATATATAGATATTATATATTATATATGTATATACATATTATCAAATAGATACGCCATATATAATATATTCTATATAATAGATATATATTATACCTCACGCGGTCACCTGTGGTTATATATATATAGTTATCTATATATCTATATATATATATGTGTGTGTAATATATATCTCTATATATAATAATATATATATTATATATATGATATATATATATATAAGCAATATATATTTATCATGTACACACACACACCAGGTCACACACACATACACGCCACACCTACCCACACATGCAGGACACACACACACACACATCACCCACCACAGCA
>NC_051402.1:24039136-24041636 GCF_015228065.2 Penaeus monodon | reverse complement strand
ATAATAATAATAATAATAATAATCTGACATCATCTTCCCAAATAGATCAGTACCTCTGTCTGCATTTCTTTTCACTCATATTGGCATTATTGATAAGTATGAGAGGAGGAATATACGACAAGTAATCACGAGATTCGCGCCTACTTTCGACGACTTCTGAGGCCCAGGGAACTGAAGACTACAGCGACCTACATTCAGTCGCCTTTAGTTCTCACAGAACGGAAGGTTCAGAAAGACCATAATTATAGCCTCTCCCACCCCTAGAACATGACATGATGTACCGAGTATTCAGTGAATGGAGGCAACGGTAGTATGATTAAACTATTACGGTGGAATGCTGGTTCATCGGATAAATGTGCTTCAAAAAGCTTCAAAGATCATATGCCCGCCTGTGAGAAACTGCTGAAATTGTGGACCTTTGCAAAGACAAATTGAAGATGTGAAAGGAAAAGGCTGTTTGACAAAAGGGATAAGTGAAAAGCAACAGTGAGGTAGATTGGCAGCATATCTTAACTCTGTAACTACTGTACAATCTGCCTCAGGTACTCTTCAGGCTGTAACTATGCCTCAGATAGGACCTCCACTGACAAGAATCAGCTTACTCACTGAGACCGAGACAGCATCAGGAGCAGACACCAGTGTGATCAACATGGAAAGCTTCGAGGCCCAGGGAATGAATCAGTCACACCTTGAATCTGGAGAATTTGTGTTGCATAATCCAGATGGTACACGCACATCATGCATCCCAATCGACCCAAGTCACCATCGTCAAACCTTTTGCCAGATGTCATGATGACGAAAGAGAACTTCAGAAAAGGGAAGGTGTTATGTGAAATGCCCAGACTGAAGATGTGTGTACACTTGGAAGAACTACAGCCATTCACAATATATACTCCACGTGTCATTCCCCTGGCAGGAAGATCCAAAGAAGAAAGCGAAGGCAATGGTCACGCAATTCATAATCAAACTAGCAGGAGATGAGCCTACGTATTGGTCTCAGCCACTAGAGGCGATGGGCAAGCTCAAGGGGGGTATTAAGATAATAGCGGAGCTGACGAAGTTAACTTATGCCAGCTTACTCATCGTGTTGCTGCTGTAGGAGTGTTCATCCAGGAGCTCGATAAGATTCTACTTGAAGAGGAGGACCAACATTTGACAACGTTTAAGACGCAATATGGACATCGTTTTTGCTGTATTCCAATGGGGTTTGCTACCAGAGGTGGTGAATTTTGTCGTAGACTTTACATAACCCTAGACAGTATAGAAAACTGTGTTGTGGACAACATTTTATTATGAGACTCTGACTGTGAAACACATTTTTGATGCATTCACAATATGCAATGCCTTAATGCAGAACTATTCAGCCTAACAGTGCCATCAGTGGTCTTCTGTGGTTACAGGCTGAGTCAAAAGGACATTGCCACTGATAAGAAGATTTAAGTATAGCCGACTTCCTGAAACCTGCTAATTTGACTGACTTGCGGTTATTTATGGGACTTGTGAATGAACTTCATTCCTAACATCACAGAGCTGCAGAATGTCCGAGATCACTCATGTGCCCATAAAAAAATTTTGTTTGGATAGCAGATTATGATGTTGCATTCCAACTAGTGAAGAAAGCTTTAGTTTAATCCCCTGTTCTCGCCCAGTTTGACCCAGTGTGCTTCTAGATTTTTAGGAGAGGTCAAATCACAGTACGCAACAATCGAGCTGGAACTTGTAGCCATGGTATGGGCCATGACTAAATATAGAGTTTATGTTCTAGGCCAGCCCCATTTGAAGCTCATAACAGATCACTGACCATTGGTGTTGATCCTGAACTTGTTTACACAAGAAGCGGTAGAGACTCCAGCAACTGAAAGTAAAAATTGCTCCAAATGTATTCACCACTGCTTGAAAAAAAGGGAAAGGAACAGTTAATCCCTGATGCATTGTCACATGGCTTGTGAATCATCAAACACCTGGAAATGTTGAGCTGAGATCCAGCGCTCCAACCTGCATCGCTGGACATGGTACAGCGATACGGGTACAGTGGCCAAGGAGATTGACCACATTCTTGTTAGCACATAATGGAGGATCCTCCAGAACTGCAGGGTTTACCGGAGTGCCGAGTTCTGTGGCACTGACCATAGGCTGGTTGTGGCTACCCTGCGGGTCCACTTTAAAACTCTTCGTCCCTCCAATGGTCACCCTAATGTGTTTCACTTGGACATACTAAGGGAGGAGTGTGCCACTGGGTTCGCCACGGCAGTCTCTGACTGATTCACGGAACTCGTCAACCTGACGGACCCAGTTGCTCTGTGGGAGCTCTTCAAGCGCGAACACTTGAAGCAACTCAGAAGTCCATTGGCATACACCCAAGGGCAAGGCAGAATTCCATCCCCCTGGAGACATTAGAGGCCACTAAAGCTTGGCTTGGCTGAATGGTAATCAAGTCTTGTGTCGTTCCTTGGTAAATGACCTTCACCCTGCCTACCAAGCCCTGAGAAAGCTGAACTCT
>NC_051402.1:24026636-24029136 GCF_015228065.2 Penaeus monodon | reverse complement strand
TATTATTTTTCATTGTTATTCGTCACATTACATTTCGTCATATATATTTAGATGTGTTGTATCTATATATATAAAAAAATCAACAAATCGTGATAACCGTGACCTATACAGTATTACAGGAGATGTTATTAGCAGATCAAATTAAGTTTTCCCAATTATACTAAATTCATTTTCATCAACAGTAATGATTAATAGGAATCATTTCTCACTACTAATATCAATGACTCCCAATATCACGATTTCATACGATCACTATGTCTTACGATCATTTCATCTTTCCTCATGAAGAAGAATGAAATGTGAAAAAATCTAAAGTAAACCTATATAAACACACACACACACAAACACACACGTGTTCAACTCCCCATCTGCTAATAACTGCTAGTACTGCTGGTATTTGCACAGAGTCTAATACCTTTTCTTATCGATGAATGCCATACACAGGGGTTTCCTATATTCGTTTATTTTTTTCTCTAACTTGGGCGAGTGTGTGGATGTGGTCTGTTGAGAAACCACTGCGGAAGCCTGCCTGTTCTCTAGGCTGTCAGAGATGCGAGTTGTGATGACTTTTGTAACAGTTTGTAAGTAACTGAAAGGAGGCTTATGGGTCGTTTTTTTATCCTTTCTATTCCCTTTTTTATGTATCAAAATAATTGTTGCATTTCCAGGCTTTTGGAGTTTTTCTGTTGAGAAGTCATTTGTTAAAACGATTGGCTAGTTTCACTGTTGCAATTTCTCCTGCGTCTATTACAAGGTCTATAAGAATTCTGTCTTCACCTGTTGTTTTCCCTCCCTTCAAGCTTTTCAGCACCCTTTTTTATTTCTTTTGGTGTGATGTTAAGTACATCCCTAGTTATCGCGTTCGTTTTTATCCGTGGCTGTTCATTTAAAGTGTATAGATCCCTGTAAAAGTCTTCCACTACTTTTATGATTTCATTCTTATTATATGTCACTTCTTTGTCTGATTTCTTTATTGCATACATTAGATTTCTCCCTGTTCCGAGTCTCCTCGTAGCTGTTTTCATGCTGGTGCATTTATTATTTGAGTACTGAATTTCCGTACATCTCTCTTCTTTTTGTTTATTGTCTTTGTCCGTTTGACGATACTTTCATGACCCTACGTTTTTGCAAAACTGTTTAGTTTCTACCGAGAGCTTGCTGGAGCTTTGCTTAACGTTCTCACCGCCTACTTCAAGTGCAGCTTCCTTTATTATGTCATTGGAATGTCCGTAGATTTGGTCATTGTTGAGATCTTCGTCGCTGAGAAGTGAATATTTGTTTTGAATGTTAATGTTACATTCTCTGGTCTTCAAGTTAGCTTGGCTGCAGTTTTCGTATGATCTTATTACTTTCCCTTCTGAGGTGCAATTTAATTTGGCCTCTGACCATTCTATGATCGCTGCCAACATTTACTTTATTGATAATTTCAACATATTTTACTATATCACGCCTATTTGAAATTATGAAGTCAATTTCGTTTTTAATGTCAGATGGCGACTTCCATGTCCACTTCCGCTCTAGTCTTTTTTCGAAGAATGTATTCAATGATACTGAGTGATTGAGTCTCCGCAAAAATCGACTAGCATTTTCCCTCTCCCATTCCTAGTGTCTATTCTGTGAATATTCAGTCATCTTTTTTGACTGAGAGGTAGGCAGCCGAGTTACCTTCCACCTACTGACTTAGGTGCATCTTGGTGTGTGTGGGGGGGGGGAGTTTAGCCGGGATGTCACTGATAAGCTCCTCTGTTTATGTGGACTTATGAGCAGTAATGCACGGGCCTGCTCACTACAAACGGGTATACTCCCGTGAACATAGGATTGAGCATCGGAAGTGCATATATGTGTGATTATATTTTATACACTGATTTCATTTATGCGTATGTACACCAAGTGTAGACATAGTTGTTTACCAGCGAATACCTTAAGTACTAAGGATATGTTCACTTTCGTGCCCATGCACATGCAAGCATAGACCTTTACATATGCTCCTATGCATATGATATGCATACACACTCCTACATTATACACATGCACATGCATACACATATATAGACATCACATGTATATACATATGTGTATACGAACCCACACTAGCAAACACACACGTGCGTACATATCTTGTACACGTACTTATGACTATACATACACACACATATATATAGCCATACATATATTTATGCACACGTGTATGCGCACACACATACATACATACACACCACACACACACGCACACACACACACACACACACACACACACATATATATATATATATATATATATATATATATATATATATATATATATATATATATATATATATATATATACATAAACACACATATAAACGCATATATACACACAATTCCACATATACATACTCATCACACTGTAAGTAGAGAAACGAAGGGAAGTACAGGAAAACACACGAATATGCCGAAGGCCTTTTCGAATTTGCTGCTTCATCAGGGCATATAAGACTAGATAAGGATAAGTCCGATA
>NC_051402.1:24006636-24019136 GCF_015228065.2 Penaeus monodon | reverse complement strand
CACCTACACCGAGCACGCCAAGAGGAAGACCGTCACCGCCATGGACGTCGTCTACGCCCACAAGCGCCAGGGACGCACCCTGTACGGTTTCGGAGGTTAAACGTTTTCACCGTCAACTATTACCACCAAAACAAACAACTCCCACCAAATCAAAAACTGTACTAGCCTCCGGGCTAGTACAGTGGTAACGTATCGGCCTCTCATCCGAGGGGTCGGCGGTTCGCGCCCCGCCCAGGCGCGAGAAGTTGCAACTGTCGCCTGGAGGTTACTGCTGTGGCTGTGGCTGGGCACCACGGCGGGTAAAGGACTCGGTTCAGCTGGATCAGCAGCAGGTAACACACGTGAGCAAAATCAAACAGACAGTATGTCACACCAAGAATATCCATTGTAACAAATGGAATCAAATCCAAACTACATTACAGTGTACTAAAGTTCTTTTGTCAGGCTTTCTGTTTCTATACTGTGTCATCTTACTAAGGGCACATGTGGTGCAGCTAATCTTCTCTTTACTCAAATTATGCATACCATCGATAGTTGCTGCTGTGTCCATTCTTAATGATGACTTTCCAAACTGATATGATCTCTTGCTTAAATCCTGGTATGTATAGTGCATTTTTTAACACAATACTTCTTGAGTTGCCGTCTCGATCTTGGATAAAGTCCTTGACATCACCAACTCCCTGTATAGTTCCTTGCTGTCTTTGGCCATCTGCCAGCTCTATGTAATGGTTTTGTGGATAAAAAAACTCTTGAAATCTCACAAATTTTGGTTCATCTCAATGTGTGAAGTGCAGCCACTGTCCATCATGAGTAAATTTTCATCTGCTTCTAAGCTTGATATATTCTGTTTCCCAATGTCACACAACTCTGAGGTCCCTTCAACAGGTCGTAACCTTGATGAGTGTTATATAGAGAGAGTATTCATAATTTTGGTTTTCGCTAGTGTCGATTGCAGAATTTACTGATTTATTCCTCTTTCTGGGGTTCTTTGTTCTACATTAACTAGAATTGTGTGCGCCGTGCAAATGTTCTTCCCACAAGTCATAATTATCAGCATTACCCTGAAATTGCATATATCTGGGCCCATAACCTGTTGATATGGCAGAAGAACTCATCTTCCCTGCGTGTAATAAGCAAGATTGACTGGTCAATGCATATATCACTCGTTGTGGGAATCAGTAAAATACGGAGTTGCTGCGCTTAACTCTATGTATTGAGGAGGATCCACGTGGCACTACAGAAGGTTGTTTACATTTCAGATATAAAAAACTTTGCCGTTAGATGGCGTACATAAACGAAAACATACTCTTACATGGGGAACTTAACAAAATAAGATTTCACCTTAGTTTAGGTAATATGATATATATCGTAGGCACATAAAATAAAAGTATCCTTCTACTAATAACAATCTTTGGTTATTCAAATAATAATAACTATTATTATTTAAATTATTGTTATTATTGTTATTATTATAATAATAACAATAATAATAATTACAATTATAGTGATGATAATAATAATAATAATAATATAAATAATAATAAAATAATATAAATGATAAGTACAATGATAATTAATATATTAGTTAATAATAATAACAACAACAACAACAACAACAACAACAACAACAACAACAACAACAACAACAACAACAACAACAACAACAACAACAACAACAATAATGATAATGATAATAACAATAGCTACTGCTATTAATAATAATAATGATAATGATAATAATAGTAATAATAATAATAATAATAATAATAATAATACCAATAATTATGATCATGATTATGATGCTAATGATAAAAAATAAGAATAAGAATAACAATGATAATAATAATATAATAATAACTAATAACAACAAGAACATCAATAATAATATTACCAATAATGATAAGTATAAGAATAATGAGTATACGACTAATAATGAGAACAGTAATAATAAGTATACTAATAATGATAATGATAATGATGTTAATAATAATAATAATAATAATAATAATAATGATGATGATGATGATGATGATGATGATGATGATGATGATGATGATGATGATGATGATGATGATGATGATGATGATGATTATGATAATAATAATAATAATAATAATAATAATAATAATAATAATAATAATTAATAATAATAATAATAATAATATATAATATATATCATATATAATATAATAATAATAATAATGATAATAATAATAATAATAATAATAGTGATGATGATGATGATGAAAACAATTATAAGACAATAATAATTATGCTACTGCTATTGACAACCACAACAACAACAACTACAGCAACAACAACAACAATAACAATTTACTTTCCGATTCTTCTGTTTACAGGAAAGTAACGAAAGGTGAAGGGAAGATGGAGGCTGCCAGGTTCAAGAAAAAGGCGAGGGATTTACTTCTGCGTTCAGCCGTAGGTAAACGCTTACTTCACCTGCTGGAAGAGGCCCCCCGCAACCCGTCCATGAGAGGTCTCCCGAAGGTACACAAGCCAGGCGTGCCGATGAGACCGATCACCTCTGGCATTGGCAGCGCTCCCCATCGTTTGGCCAAGTATTTGGCTAAACCCCTCTCTGGCGCTATGGGGGTCATCAGTGATTCCCACCTGAAGAACTCCGGGGACCTCATCAGACGTCTCCAGAATTCTGGGTATAGAAATAAAAAACTTGCCAGTTTTGATGTTAAATCCCTCTTTACCAATGTACCCACAGACGGAGCAGTCCAGGCAGTCGAAAGGGTCACCAGATCCATGACAGACGCAGAACTCCCGCTGCCGAGACACCACTTCGTTCTCCTAGTGAAGTTATGCGTGGACTTCGGCTACTTCGAATTTGCTGGGGATGAATACCAGCAGATTAGTGGTCTCGCCATGGGCTCCCCCTTGAGTGCCGTCATGGCTTGCTTGTTCATGGAGACGCTGGAGAGGGATAACTACAGGGATATAATCGGCAGACATTCAACATGGCTTCGATACGTAGATGACGTCCTCGTCATTGTCCCCAGGAGGTTGTGCTTACAACATACACTAACGCGACTCAACTCCGTTCACGAGAAAATCCAGTTCACCGTGGAGGAGGAGGAGAATCAGAAACTACCTTTCCTGGACACTCTGATCCATCGGGGTGACGACGGCCTACGTTTCTCTGTATACAGGAAGCCAACAAATAAAGATGATTATATCCATTACTACTCCGCCCACAGCAACAAAACGAAATCTGGTGTTGTGATTGGCTTCTTCCTCAGAGCACTGAGGATCTGCAGCCCTGAATTTCTCGAGGATGAGGTTGCCTATATAATTAGTTCTTTCATGAAACATAAGTATCCCAGAGGCTTCCTGTTAAACCTCAGAAAGAAGGCGGAGAGCATACTTGTAAGAGCAGACCCCGCACCCTCTTCTAATAATTGTCTCATTTTACCGTCATGTAACATTTCCCAGGCGATCAGCAGATACTTCGGCAAAACAGTGAGAATCGCCAGCACATCCGGGGAAAAGATACATGACTTAATACGTGACAGAAAGCAGCCCGAAAGCAACCCTTGTAGTGTTGTATATCGCATACCCTGCAGCGGTTGCGATACAGCATACTTTGGGGAAACAGGCCGTGGTTTCAGCACCAGGATCAGCGAACATCGAGCTGACATCCGTCACCACAGAACTTCCAATGCCATGGTGGTACATGTAGATGAAGCTGGACATCTACCAAACTGGAAGGACGCAGAAATAGTCCATGAAGGACTGAACAAACTAAAAAGAAAAATTATGGAAGCAGCATACATCGCGACGGAGAGTAATGTCAACACGGCATCGGGCAGGTTCAGATTATCCAAGGTCACAGCAACAATCCTACGAGCAACGAATAGGAAGTCACAGTCAGGTATTTTGTCAGCTCACGCCTGATATATATCTTCTATGTAATTTCTCTGTTGTATGTATTTCTGACGAAGACGCATTCGAAACCGGTCAAATACATCTCTTGTATTGTGAAGATATTCATTCTCATTCATACCTTGTCTACAATGGTAATGATAATAAAAGGATAGTAAGAATGCTAATAATAATAATGATAATTATAATAATTATGATAAAATAATAATGATAATAATAATAATAATAATGATAATAATAATTATTATTATTATGATAACAACAACAAGAACATCAATAATAATATTACCAATAATGGTAATAAGTATAATAATAAGTATACTACTGATAATAAGGAAAAAAATAATAACAATAATAATGAGTATACCAATAATCATCATCATCATCAAGGAGCTAACGCCGACGGGGGCGCATGGTCACATCCACCCTTCGCTTCCAACCACGAGGATCCCTCGAAGCGAGTCTCCAGGTAGGCCCATGGCCCATCTCTAATTCCTCGCGACAGATCTCGTCGAGCTGCACAAGCCATGATCTCCTGGGTCGTCCCACAGGCCTCCTCCACCCAGGCTTGTCTCGCAAAGAGACAACCTGATGGGCAGGGTCATCCACAAGGAACGAGCTAGGTGCACATATAGCCTGTGTTGGCGATTATGCAAGTAACCGGTCTCATGCCAGTCTCACGGTGTAACCGTTAGTTGGACACGTGGTCCTGCCAACTGTACCCCATGATCCGGCGAAGGGACTTGTTACAAAAGGCATCAAGGCGAGACTCCAAGACACTGGATAGCATCCAGGTTTCACTTCCATTTAGCAAAACTATCAGTATCAAGGCCTTGAAGACACAGTTTGGTCCTTCTGCATAGGTACCGACATATCCAAATGCTTTTGTTGATCGAGTTCATGGTTCCTGTAGCCAGACCAATCCGTCTATTGACTTCCTGGTTTGACAGCCAAGAGATTTGGATTACGCTACCAAGGTATGTAAAAATCTCTGAACTTCAACGTCCTCGCTGCAAGCATGGATTGACTGAACGGGTTCCCCTAACAGGCCCCCAAAGTCCTGAATCTTGGTCTTGGTCCAGGAGACTTCTAGGCCTAGGGGCTTCGCCTTATTGCTAAATGCATCAAGAGCCACCACCAGTGACTCCAAGGACTCAGATAGGATAGCAACATCATCGGCAAAGCCATGGTTTGAGACCTTGATATTGCCTAGTGTTGCTTCACACTGACTTTGGCTAGTAGCTCTGTCATTATCCAGTTCATACTTGTGTTGAAAAGTGTTGGTGCAAGGACACAGCCTTGCCTCACCCCTGAATTAACATGGAAGAAGTTTGACAGCCCGCACCACACTTTACATCATTTTCAGTACTAGTATAAAGGCTTGCTATTAGGTCAATAATCTGCATCATATTTCCCCTGATTCTCAGGATCTCCCACAGCGATTCCCGATGCACCAAGTCAAACGCCTTCTTGAGGTAGATGTAGGTTGCAAGCAACCCACGACCAAACTCACAACGGCGTTCCACAATTACTCGAAGTGCTAGTATTCGGCCTATTGTGGACTTGCCAGGAGTAAATCAAGACTGCTCTGGTCTCTGATGTCTCAGTAGGTGGTTGCGGATCCATCTCAGAAGAATGTGGGTGAGAATTTTGCCTGGTATGCTGAGCAGTGCTACAATCCCAACGATCCCCTTTCCCCTTCCAGAGAGGGATAACCATGCCCCTCAGCAGGTCAGGGGGAATGTTACCAGACTGCCAGATGGCAGTCAGGACTGTACGCAGACCCCGGGCCATAGATTCACCCCCAGCCTTTGGCAGTTCAGCAGGGATATCTCATATGCCTGCAGCTTCCCCACTCTTCAGCTTGGAAATTGCCATCCTAACCTCTGTTAGGGCAGCAGGTTCCTCACTGATGGGTGGGTCTGGCACAGGTATTGTGACATCGCTTGCATCCAAGCTAACTGTTGGAGGGTCTACCTGGTTGCTCAAGATACTCAATCCAACATTCGCAAACCCCAACATGATCTAAGATGATCTTAGAGTTCAGCTTTCTCAGGGCTTGGTAGGCAGGGCGAAGGTCATTTACCAAGAAATGGCCTTCAACCTCCTCAGCAAGATTCCTGATGAACTGTTCCTTGTCCCTTCTCAGCAGTGTCCGAGCCCTACACACCATGGAGCGATGCAAGACTTGATTACCATTCAGCCGAGCCATGCGACATGCTTCAGTGGCCTCTAATGTCTCCAGGGAGATGGAATTCTGCCTTGCCCTCGGGCGTACGCCAATGGACTCCTGGGTTGCTTCGAGTGTTATGCGCTTGAACAGCTCCCACAGAGCAACTGGGTCTGTTAGGTTGTCGAGTTCTGTGAATTGGTCAGAGACTGCCATGGTGAACCCACAGGCACACTCCTCCTCCCTTAGACTGTTCAAGTGAAACAACTTAGAGTGGCCATTTGAGGGATGGGAAGTTTTGAAATGGACCCACAGGGTAGCCAGAACTAGCCTATGGTCAGTGCCACAGAATTCGGCACTCCGGTAAACCCTGCAGTTCTGGAGGATCCTCCATTGCGTGCTAACAAGAATGTGGTTGATTTCCATGGCCACTGTACCCGTATCGCTGTACCATGTCCAGCAATGTGGTTTGAAGTGCTGGTACCAGGAGCCAGAGATCCTCATTTTCTGCGACTTGGAGAAGGAGGCTATTCTCGCTGCTGGGATCAGCTCCCGAGCTATGGGGGCCGACAGACATCTCATAGCCAGCTTGGTCACAGCCAGATACCGCAGTGAAATCACCCAGAACAATGTAAATATCTCGACGGGGGCAATTGTCTGCCACAGATGTGAGCTTGGCGTAAAACACCTCTTTTACATCGAGTTTACATACATCGATAGCCAAAAGCATGCTTCAGTCTCAATGCCATAATACACTCGTCAAACGGTGTCACTTCAACTACCGAGGGCTGAAGTTGGTTGGAGATGGCTATGGCACCACCCTGGAGGTGGTGACATTCACTGCGGCCTGACCAGTAGTAGGTGTACCCAACCATACTGATCGTGCTGCTACCAGGTCTTCTCACCTCTGGGAGGGCAGCCACCTCAACTTCCAGTTGCTCCAATTCCTGCAATAGCAGAGGTAACTGCTCATCCTGCTGCAAGGACTGGATGTTCCTAGCACCTACCTGGAAAGCTCGCCTGAGATTAAGCCTGGGGCAGTTACTCTAGGTGCACGCCACCTCTGCCACTCCCGCCGACGCTGCCCCAAATAAAGAGAGGGGTCGGCGGGCTGTGGGGCCGCCCATTCGCCTGTGGGTTTCCCGAGGGCTTTGCCCTACAAGCTTCATAGTCCCAGCAGGACCCACAGCCCACCTTTCTTGCTGGTTGGGAGGGACAGCACCCCTCCCCCCAGCATATCCATTTATTCGGTGTGTTGCCAGAGGGTTTTTTGGGGGGAGGAGGACTGGCAAGGCCCACCTCCCCTGGGCCACCCAATTATCCCAGGGTGGCTAAGGGGCAGGGATTGGTATGGAGGTAGGGCGTGTCCACACGCCGGTGGGCCATAGCTCCATACCTCTGGGGACTCCTGCTGTTCCGAGATCCCCCACAGTTTAGCCTGAGACCGCAAGGTGCCCAGTAACCCATGGGTGGCCATGAGGAGGCACTGCAGAAGTCTCGATGACAAAGAGGCTGTAACCTGGCAGAGGAGACTTATGCAAAGCTGCTCCCTTTTTCCCACTGAGCTAGCCAGTGATGGCGGCTGCAAGCAGAAGGCATGCAAGCACTTAACACTGTCTAGGCTACCACACCATCGTTTCACATCACCTTGCGCATGAAGCACCCACCCATATACTAATAATAATGATAGTAACTAATAATAACGATAATAATGGTATCATTAATAATAATAATGATAATAATAATAATGATAATGATAATAACAAAAAAATAATAATAACATTAATAACAATAAAAAATAATAATGATGTTAATAATAATAATAATAACAATAATAAAATAATAATAATAATAATAATAATAATAAATAATAATAATTATTATTATTACTGTTATTATGACAATTACAATAATAGTTGCCAGAGTGTTTTTTGGGGGGAGGAGGACTGGCAAGGCCCACCTCCCCTGGGCCACCCAATTATCCCAGGGTGGCTAAGGGGCAGGGATTGGTATGGAGGTAGGGCGTGTCCACACGCCGTTGGGCCATAGCTCCATACCTCTGGGGCCTCCTGCTGTTCCGAGATCCCCCACAGTTTAGCCTGAGACCGCAAGGTGCCCAGTAACCCATGGGTGGCCATGAGGAGGCACTGCAGAAGTCTCGATGACAAAGAGGCTGTAACCTGGCAGAGGAGACTTATGCAAAGCTGCTCCCTTTTTCCCACTGAGCTAGCCAGTGATGGCGGCTGCAAGCGAGAAGGCATGCAAGCACTTAACACTGTCTAGGCTACCACACCATCGTTTCACATCACCTTGCGCATGAAGCACCCACCCATATACTAATAATAATGATAATAAATAATAATAACGATAATAATGGTATCATTAGTAATAATAATGATAATAATAATAATGATAATGATAATAATAATAATAATAATAATAATAATAATAATAATAATAATAACGATAATAACTAATAATGACAATCACAATAATAATAATAATAATAATAATAATAATAACAATAATAATAATTATTATTATTACTGTTATTATGACAATTACAATAATTATGATGCAAAATCATATCGCTAATAATCACTATACCGATTACGATAATGGTAACGCTTGTTCGAAGTATGGTAGAGAAAACAATTTATCGTAAATATTCGTCATCAAACGTTGCATTTAGAATCGTTATGGGAAGGATATATAAAATATGATATCTCAAAAGTTGTATTAAAGGAAGGTTATGATGTACGTACATGAAGATTAAATAATCAGAGATGCAGTCATAAGGTTCAATAATAATGAAGTACATGTTAATCCAGATTAAGAATAAAACTGACATATTTCAGAAAATATTAGAGTATTTGGAGTATCATGGCAAGGTGCATATATATATATATATATAGATAGATAGATAGATAGATAGATAGATAGATAGATAGATAGATAGATAGATAGATAGATAGATATATATATATATATATATATATATATATTTCAGTTATCTGAAATATATATATTTGTCATTTCTAATGAAGAGAAATTAATATTTTTCGAATTATATATATTAGTCTATATGGTAGAGAAACCCACAATGCACAAACTAGATTTACTGGAAAAGAAAAACATTTTCAATATTGATCATCAGACCTGAAGATTATCCAAGAGGATTTTCAGTAAATGTAGCTTTTTTCTAACATAGTATCAACATGGTTTGTGTTGTTACCAATTCGCACGCAAGACACCACACCAACACAACAAACACACCTTCTCCACAACACACAACCACACACACACCCACAAACGCCAACACACCAGACACAACACACACACACACACTGTGTGTGTGCAGATCTTCCGCCGACATCGTTGATGAAACCGCGCAGCTGCTGGATGTTCCGGCGGTAGATGGTCCACGAGAAGTGAGTGCACTCCACAGCTCTGTATACGGCAACTTGGTGGAAAGACGTATGCCGTGGTCTTGCCACAGTAGATGTGACAGTCAGCCGAAGGCCACACTTGCCTTTCTAATTTGCTGCATCACCTCAGTGTCCAGAAGCTCCGCTTGCTATAACATGTACTAACCCAGGTAGCAGACTTTTAAAAGTCTTAGTCTCTGTGTGTTGATGACGATAGGAGGAGGTTTGTGTGTGTGTGTGGTGTGTGTGTGTGTGTGTGTGTGTGTGTGTGTGTGTGTGTGTGTGTGTGTGTGTGTGTGTGTGTGTGTGTGTGTGTGTGTGTGTGCGCGCGCGTGCGCTAGAGTAGTTGTCTCAGTTGCTGGTAGTCCTGTTTCTTTTTGCTGATGTTCTTGTCGTCAAGGTGGTCTTTGCGCATCTTATGCAGCTTTTCAATGAGCTTCTGAACATCTTCATTCTAATCAAAACAGTCTCGATGTTTTCTCTTTACGAAGCCAAGAGTATCAGCTGCAGCACTGTAGACAGCCTCTCAGAGGGTCTTCCATTCCTCTTCCAAGCTATCATGCTCCTGCTCGATGTTGGACAGAGATTCCTGAATTTTCTGCTGTAGTGCTTCCTTGCTTGCAATCTACTGAGCAATGTTCAGCTTCTGGATGGGCATGTCCCTAGCTGTCTATTTTTACAGGATATCTGTATGTTCATCTTGCTCAGAGTAGGTGATGATTGGACCAGCAGTCTGCTCCTCTAACTCAGCACATGATGTGAACATCATGATGATCTCTTTGGCACACAATAGCATAGTCTAGCATATGCTACTGCTTTGATTGAGGATGCATCCACATGTTTTTGAACTTGTACACTTGCTGGAAGATTGTGTTGGTGATGGACAACTCATGCTGGGCACACAGTAATAGTAACATCAGTCTGTTGGAGTTGCACTTTCATTTGGCCTGGAGGAGTAATCAACTCCTACTTGTGCGTTGAAATCTCCAATGATAATAACCTTCGCTGTTCACTTCCTGGATAACATGGTTGAGATCTTCATAGAAGGCTTACTTGATGTTGTTTGAGTTCACCATTGTAGGAGCATAGGCACTTATGATTGTGGCAAAACATTCATTTGTGAGCTAGAGACGCAAGATCATCAATCGATCATTGATCCCATGAGGTAGGCTGTCTATCTGTCTTGTAAGCTTAGTGCAAATAGAAAACCCAACACCAGAGGTCCTTGGGCATCTTCTGGCTTCCTAGTGAAGTAAAAGGTGTAACCCCCCACCAACTTCCTCATGCTGCGTTTTTCCAGCGAATCTGGTCTCACTCAGGGCTGCAATGTCAATCTGATACCGGCCAAGCATCCTGACAATGAGTGCAGTGCATCACTCTGGTCTGTACGCACTCTGTCAAGCAGAGTGCGTACAATCCAAGCCCAAAAGGTTAGGGGCTTCATCTTCTGCCTGTTGTTTCGACCGTTTAATTGGATGCCCAGACAGGCGCGGTTTTCTGTCAGATGACTTGAGGCTTTCTTGATCGATCCTTTTCTCTCCCCTATAGGAAGAATAGTGCTAACCCTGAAAAAGGTTGCTATGTTGCTGTGGAAGGACATGGGCACTGCATCTACTTATGTCTACAGTGGACGACCATCACTCCACAACCGCCTGCGAGTTTTGGCTAAGAACTTCCCACCACCACTTCACCGCAGGGCTTGGACACATTTGGGTACTGGGTGGTGCCTAGTTTGTTTTCGGCGACCTTGTTGCCTGACTAGCACATGAGGTTTTTAAGTGAAGAAGGGGTATGCAGTCCCCTCCTCACCCTCTCGCCTACCGACACTTAAAGTCCCACAGGGACAGAGACTGCCACATGTGAGACGGCCCCAGCAGATGCAGTTTTATTTTTTCAGAGTATCCGTCTCCTAGGAGGATTTCCGCCAGATATGTAGAGCTCCTCCCACCCTGGTATTTGCCCATAGTTGGGGCTTTGTTGTTCGAAGAATGCGTCTCCTAGGAGGACTTCCACCCAGGGATTCAAAGAGCTCCTTCTCCTACAATATGTATGTATGTGTGTGTGTGAGAGTGTGTGTGTGTGTGTGTGTGTGTGTGTGTGTGTGTGTGTGTGTGTGTGTGTGTGTGTGTGTGTGTGTGTGTGTTTCTCTTGATCTCAAAGTAAATTATACTATTTTAATTTCTGATTTAATCAGCATGAATATACATAAATTGTTACACACACACACACACACACACCACACACAACACACACACATATATATACATATATATATATATATATATATATATAATATATATATATATATATATATATATATATATATATATATATATATATATATATACATAATATATCCATAATCTATGTATAACAATCTATATATAACAATTATATTATGTATATTCCTGCTGATTAAATCATAATTTAATGTATCATAATTACTTTGAGATCAAGAGAAACACCACACACCACAGACATATAATATATATATATATATATATATATATATAATATATATATATATATATATATATCATATAATATATAATACACTATCATACAATCAGATACATATATTATATATATATATATATATATATATATATATATATATATATATATATATATATATATATATATATATATATATATATATATATATATATATATACATTACACTGGTCTGCATTCGAAAACTTTCTGAAAGTTGTTTTACTAAAAATAGTTGATTTTACACATTTCGCACATTCTGAGTTGAAACATGAAAACGATTTTTGTCTAGCATGTAAGGATTTATTACAATTTCTGAAAGGAAAAAAATACAATTTGGGCAATTACGTAATAGTGAAAGTATTGTTGAAAGACTCAACATAATCAAGTACAGTTATTTTTAGCAACAATGTGTGCAACAAATGTTGGTTACATTTGATTGGGTGTATCAGATGACTTCTTGATAGATCTCTGGATGATCCCTTTTCAGGCACAAG
>NC_051402.1:23976636-23979136 GCF_015228065.2 Penaeus monodon | reverse complement strand
ATTCATGTAGTTCCATTGTAATGAAAGAGGGGGTTCTCCACTCTCAGCATACAGGGACTCATGAAAACCCGAGTACAGATTCTGAGAGCTTCATTATGAACCAAGTCCAACATCCGGAGAACAGTGGGAAGTGTAGATGAATAAGCCTTGCATCCATAGTCAAATTTACTACGAATAAGCGCTCGATAAAGCTGCAGAAGTGTTGTGCGGTCTGCAGCCCAAGATAGCTATGAAAGAACACACAAAATACTATGTCTTTTTGTAGCATTTACCTTTAACTGTGTGATGTGAGGCACCCATGTAAGCCTTCTTGGGCAAATTGCAGTGGGTTTGCTCCTAAATAGAGGGAAGGATGGAACTTTCCTCGTTTGTGGAAATGTATAACCATGGTCTTGCTTGAAGAAAATTTGAATCCATGGTATGTTGCCCACTGCACAACCTGATTTATTGCAGTGGATGGCACTGTGCCCTCCCTAAAGACCTTGTTGAATAGGTCCAACTGGAAAATTTTGGGAGTTCTCCGGTAAGCGAGACATTATTTGGTATGGAATATCCTCACTGCCTGGGGCAGTCTTATGGCAAAGCTGCAGAGTCCATCTCTTTGAGCAAAAATGGCAAGTTGTATGGATGTTCTGCTGCAGTCCTACTGAAGAACATTGGATGTCGTTCCTGTTCAGCCTGAAGACGAAAATCAGGCAAAGTAAGATGCTCTAGAGGAGATCTCTGCCATGGATTTAGCTAGCTCATTGCAACATGCAACGTCTGTCTAGCCTCCTTTAGCACTCACCTGGCCTTGGCTTGGGTCTTTTTATAATTGATCAAGGTTACATCACTAGGGCGTCGTTTCAACTGCCTTAATGCAGCTTTTCTTTCTTGCATTCACCAGATCACCATGGTATGTGATGCAAATTGATTAATAGCATCTTGAACACAATGGAAATCATTCACATACTGCCGTTGGTCTAAAAAGATTCCAGTCCGCCCGTTTCAGTCGCCATCTCTGCACTTCATTAGCTGGAATTCCATTCACCTCCTCCAAAAGTATTGGAAAGTGGTCACTTCCATGTAAGTCTTCCATGACCTGCCAAGTGAAATTCAGCTGTGAATCAGATGAACCAACTGACTGGTCAATATTGGAGAATGTTTCAGTTTGTATTTGGAAATGTGTGGGAGTATCACTCTTCAGTAAAACTGCATCTACTCTTGAGAACAAGGACTCCAAGGCACTTTCTCGAGGGTTGCACCAAGTCTCTTCCCAGAGGTGATGCCGACCATTGAAATCTCCCAAGAGTAAAAATGGATGTGGAAACTGCCCAAGTAGATCTTCCAAATCATCTATGTAAGATTATGTGGAGGAAGGTAGATGGATGCAACAATATAAGATCGTGTCAAACCTATTCACACAGCCTCCACCTGCAGTGTCATCTGCAGGTGGAAGGGAATATCCAGACATACCATCACTACTACACCTCCATGAGGCCATTATCAAAGGTCCCATAATGGGCTCAAATAGGACAATTTTCCCTGTTCAGAATCTCTTGTAAGCATACACAAACTGTGTTACATGAAGCTATCAGATGTTGCAGTTCTTCCCATTTTGCATGAGTTCCATTGGATTAGTGTTTCAAGTTCTTCAAATTACCTCTTCATAAGGTGTTTGGCAGCACCCGTAGTTAAGGCCTGCCACACACTTTTAGGCTGTCCCTTTCCAGGATCTTGGGAGTTGAAGTTTGAAGGGTTGTTTACCTGTGGAACTAGTTTCCAGAGGATTCCTTTGGACAGGCTCTGAATTTCTTTGCTTAAGCAAAGGACGGACATGAGTCTTTGGTTCAGGAGCATTCTGCCTAGCAGCAGAGGCCCTGTGGATGTGTTGACAGCTGGGGCCTCACCAATGAGGCTTCTGGAGGCTTGCCTGATTGCTCTAAAGACCCTACTCTAAGAGGAATCATTTGAATAGGCTCAGTATTGCTTTGCCTGGGCAAAGGGCATACCTGAGCCTTTGTTTCAGGGGCATTCGGCCTAGCAGTGGAGGCCCTGTGGATGTGGTGGCAACTGGAGCTGTCACCAATGAGGCCTCAGAGGCAGTTACAGCATCTGAGGATTGAGGTTTAAAGGTAACTGCAATATGTGTGGCATAAGAAGTATTGGAGGGCAAGAGATGGTGGGAAGGATGATGGGCTAGAACCAAAGCAAACGACTTATCTGGCTGTGCAAACAGCATATGAGCACATCGCTTTGCCTCTGGAAAACTGATTTTCTCCTTGTGCCTTATCACCAATACTCCTTTTTCAAATTTGTACTTTTTACATTGCTTTGAAGAAGCTTCATGAGCATTGTAGTGGTGACAGCATATTAGACCTGGACAGTTGTCATCTCCTTGATGACCTCTTGGTTGTTCATTTGCCTTAAAACAGCAAGAGTTGGCTCCATGCCCATAAACCTGGCAGTGCAAGCACTGCATAGGATCGGGCACATATGGTTTTACCTTGAGGTGATATAA
>NC_051402.1:23956636-23959136 GCF_015228065.2 Penaeus monodon | reverse complement strand
TCTCTCTCTCTCTCTCTCTCTCTCTCTCTCTCTCTCTCTCTCTCTCTCTCTGTACGTACACACACACACACACATATGTAGATGGACATATATATATATATATATATATATATATATATATATATATATATATATATATATATATATATATACATACATATATGCACATACATATGCATACATATATACATAATAAGTATATATATGTTTATGTATATATATACATATGCATATTTTGTATATGTGTTTATATATGTATATATATACACATGTATATGTATATATATCATGTGTATAAATATATGTATATATACATATATATGTATGTATACACACACATACACACACACACACACACACACACACACACACAGACAGAATATATATATATATATATATATATATATATATATATATATATATATATTGTGTGTGTGTGTGTGTGTGTGTGTGTGTGTGTGTGTGTGTGTGTGTGTGTGTGTATACATACATATATGTGTCTATATACACGTACATATATATGCATATACATGTATTTGTATAAATACATATATATCTATATATTATATATGTGTATATATACATATGCATATATATATATATATATATATATATATATATATATATATATATATTATATATATATATTACACATATATATATATATATATATATATAAAATATATTTTATTTTATATATATATATATAAAATATATATACATTTTTAACGTCCCAAAAACCCCAAAACCCCCCCAAAACCCAAACCAAAACCCAAAAAAACTTTATTTTATAATATAATATTTTATTATTTTTTAAAAATTTATTATATTAATTAAATATTATTATCTATTTTTAAAGTATTATTCTCCCCCCTACGCTATCTCTCATTTTATTATTTTTATATATAATAATATTTATATTTTTATTATAATTAAAATATTCTATTATATATATGATAATATGTTTTTTTTTTCATTATCTATCATCACTATAAATAATATTATAAAAAATTTATTATTTAAAATATATATATAATATATTATAATTTTTTTTTTTTTAATCATATAAAATTTAAAAAATTTTTAAAAATATAATATTTAAAAATATATTATATTAAATTTTATAAAAAAAAAAAAAAAAAAAATTTAAAAAAATATTATTATTATATAAAAAATTTATAATATTTATAGAGAGAGAGGGGAGGAGGAGAGAGAGAGAGAGGAGAGAGAGGAGGAGAAGAAAAGAATAAAGATTTTTGAAACACACACACACACACAACATATATATATATTTTTATATATATATTATATTAATATATTAAAATTATTAATAATTTTTTAAAATATATATATATTTATATATTTCGGGGTGTGTTTTGTTTTTGTGGTGTGTGTTGTTTGTGTGTGTGTTGGTGTGTGTGTTTTGTGTGTGTGTGTGTGGTTTTGTGTGCATGTGCATGTATTTTTTATATATATATACTTTTAATGTATTTTTTTGATTTTTACTAATACTACTTATTTATTCATATTATATACATATGTATATATATGTATTTGTATATATAGATATCCCTCCTTTTCTTATTCTATATCCACTTTCCTTCTCTCTTCCTGCCTTACCAGTGAATACTTCTGGTTGTATTTCCCTTTCCCTCTTAATCCCCAAAAATATCCCATCAAAATTTATTTTCCCCCCCTTCTTTTCCTTATAAACACCAGTTCACTCAGCTTTTTCCGACTTCCCCTGACTCGTCCGCTGTCTGGATTGTAGGTTTTCAAACATGACCTAAGAAGCGCATGCGTTTTAAACCGGGGGGGCGTATCTTTCGTCCAATCTCATATTTTTGCCAAAAAAACACCCCAAAAGAGTAAAATTTTAAATTTGTTGTTCCAGTTAAAATTATTCGGGTGTCGAATTTTCAGAGGAAATAATTTAAATAATTTGGGTGGGGTTATATTACTGCTGTGTTGTTGAGGTACGCATTTATAGGTCAGTTCTATGTCCGCCTGCCTTTCCTCTCCCTGACTGTCTGTGTGTATGTCTCTCCATTTCGGTCCCTCTATATCGTCGTTTGTCTGTCTGTATCATGTTCTGTTTGTCAGTCTTCGCATTTGTCTCTCGCTGTCTCTTTCGGTCTCTCGCTGTCTCTTTCGGTCTCTCGCTGTCTCTTTCGGTCTCTCTTTCGCGCTCTCTCTCTCTTCTCCCTCCCTCTCTTTTTCTCTTTCTCTCTCTTTCTCTCTCTCTCTCTCCCTTTTTCTCCTTTTCCTTCTCTCTCCTCCTCTCTCTCTTTTCTCCTTCCCCTCTCTCTCTCTCTTTCTCTCCCTCTTTCACTCACATCTCTGTTAATATTATATTTTATATATTTGTATTATAATATATATATATATATATATATATATATATATATACAATATACATATATATAATATACATACATACATAACGACTACCTGCTGGTACACATTTGCGATCTCACCCTACTCAAGAAAGAGGGGTTTT
>NC_051402.1:23947196-23952509 GCF_015228065.2 Penaeus monodon | reverse complement strand
TTTTGAAGATTTTTCAAAAAAGTGGTTTTGTTTTTTAAATCTTATAAATTAAAAACCCAAAATTTGTAAAAAGGGCAACCGGGGGAAATAAAAGGGGCCAAAAAAAAACAAAAAAAGAGAAGAAAAAGGGTTCTCTAGAAAAAACGTTTTTTAACTTTTTTTTTTAACTCTACAGGCGACCCGCCCCGATCTACGGGCCCCCGCGGGTACTTTTGGGTTCTTTCTTCTTCGCGCTGGAAATTACAAAAGGGCTGAGATATGCGAACCAGATTATAAATAAATGAGGGATTTTGATTTCGGGGGATTTGAAGGAATGAAAAAAACAGGGTAAAGGGTGCATAAAGAGGAAGTTAAATTCTTCTAAACTTCGTTCGAAAAAAGCATTTTTTAAACGGGTAGTTTTTCTCTGGTTTTTATTTTAAATAAAGCTTCATTGAAGGTGGAATGAAGCACTCGACCCCAGGGGTTTCTTTAAGGTTGCCCCACAGTAATTTATAACTAGCTATCTATTATCATTTATCTTTTCTATCTCCTACCTACCTATTTTATCCATCTATCTTTTTTATCTATTTCTTCATCTGTGTGTTATTGTGTGTGTGTTGTGGTGTGTGCGTGCGGGGTGTGTGTGTGTTGCGTGTGGTGTGTGTTGTTTGCTTGCTTGCTTCCCGGCCCCGGCGCGCGGTGTGTGGTGTGTTTTTGTGTGTGTGTGTGGTGTGTTTTGGGGTGTTGTTAATGTGAGAGAGAAAGTGATTTCTTGTCTGAATACTTAAGCAAGCAAATATTTGCAACAAACGATTTTTCTTTATACTTTGTAAAATATTTTCGAACCCCCTTTTCCAGTTGCCCGCCCACGGCGACAGCACAATTTTGTTACTTTTGCTAGACAGACAGTCATTATTCATTTTTCTTTTCTTTTTTCTTACATTATATTTTACTAACTTCATGTTTGATTTCCGCGTCGTTCCTCCCATGAGAAATCGTAAAGGGGACAGGACAAATTTGGTCTGATAAAACATGACTTTAATTTAATTTTGACTGGCCGGCCATTGGAAATGTGTGTTGCGTTTTGCCGCGTGGGCGGCTGGACGGGTATTTTCAGCGAAAGATTAGACCCCGACATACTGAATAAAGTTCGCTCTCTGTCTGTCTCTGTCTCTCTGTTTGCCTGCTTTCTGTCCCGTCCGTCTGTTTTTCTCTGTCTCTATCAATATATATATAAATACACAACACGTACCACACACACACGCACGTAAGCACCCCACACACACACCACACACAGATTCATCTTGTCTCATACTAGACCTTCACTTAACAAGTTTCGCTCTTGTCCATTTATTTTTCATGCCAATAACTGAAATTAAATGCTTTATTGGTCCCTCCAAAAAAGATACCCTCATCTCACAGATTCAGCTAGCAGACAGTTTATTATTTTTCATCTATTTACCATTTTATCTTTTTTATTTCTTTGCTCCCTGTTTACTTATCTATTTCCATTTTTCCGTTACATTCGGTTTTCTATAATTAATTTCTCTAACTAGTAAACTATTCATTTATTTTTTTATTTTGGGTGAGAGAACAGCAAAGTCTTTTATCAGTCTTTGTAGAAAAAGTGAAATACCAGAGGGAAAAAGTAATGTTTATAAATTGTGACTACCTTCATCTTTAAATAATAATAATAAAATGATAAAGATAATAATAATGATGATAATAAAAATAAATTTAAAATTTAAAAGCTTTCGTGTTTTCAGTTTCTGTGAGACGATATTGCCTTTTCTCGCAGCAAATTTTTCTCAAAATTTCACTTTGTGGTAGAGCGTCAGCTCACCCAGTTTTAACACACACACACACACACACACAAACACACCACACACCCCACACACACCACACACACACTCACTCTCACAACCCCTCCACTCACACCAACTCCACACACACACCCCACACACACACTCCACTCCACTCAGACTCACACTCACACACTCACACGCCCCAAAACACAACACACACACACACAACACACCTTTTATTATAAATTTTATATATATATATTTATATATATAATATAATATATATTATATATAATAATATTGTATTATATTAAAAATATATATATTTTTTGGTGTGTGTGTGTGGTGTATGTATATATATCCATATATATATATATATATATATATTTATTTTATATAAAATATATATATATATATATATATATATCAAATATATATATATAAATATATATATATATATATATATATATATATATATATATATCAATATCCCTATATAATTATAATATATATATATATATTATATATATATATATATATATATATATATATATATGTATGTATATTACATATAAGCCGTCGACTCGAATTCAGTGGCCTATTGACTGTATTTTATATCAGTGTTGCATTAATATCCGAGCTGCGTTAGCGTTCGTGTTTCGTTAAAAGACGTGTTGCTTTAATATCCGTGTTGTGTATATACATATATATACTATTATATATATATATATATATATATATTATATATATATATATATATATATATATTCATATTTTCACCACACACACACGCACAAACACACAAAACACACACACCCCACACCACACACACACACCCCACACACCACACACACACACTGTACACACAACATAATGGGGGTTTTTGGGGTGTGTGTGTGTGTGTGGTTTTGTTGTTGTGTGGTTTGTGATGTGTGTGTGTGTGTGGTTGAGTGTGCAATATCCTAAAACATGTACAAATATATATATATATTATATATATAGTATATATATATATATATATTATATATATTGTATATTATATGTATATATTGAATATATATATATATATATAAAATTCTATATATATCTATATATATATATATATATTATATATTTTAAAAGTGTGTGTGTGGTATGTGGTGTGGTGTGTGTGTGTGTGTGTGCCCCATATATACACATAAAACACACAGACCCCCCCCCCCCCCTATTTATTATTATATATATATATATATACATATAAAACATATATATATCATATATATACATATCTATATATAATATATATATTTTATATATATATATTTTATATTATATATTATATTAGTATATATATATATATATATATATTCTATATATATATATATATATATAAAAACGTAGATACATACGTTTTAAAACGCCCACACCCCCACCCACACCCCCACACACACACACCCCCGCACACACACTTGTAATATATATATATATATATATAATATATATAATATATATATATATACATATTAATATATATAATATATATATTAATAATAATATATATTATATTATATATTATTTTATGTATATATATATATACATATACATACAAACACACATACACAAATATACTTGCAAACACACACACACCCCACAAACACACCCCCACACACACAATGTACATATGAGTGTGTGTTTGTGGTTTGCGCGTGCATGGGGGTGTGTGGGGTTGTGTTGTGTTGTGTGTGTGTGTGTGTGTGTGTGGGGTGTGTTTTGGGGTGTGTTTGAGGTAAGTGTGTGTGTCTGTGATATTATATAATATATATTATATATTATTATAATATATATTATATATAATATATATATATGATATATTATATTTGGGGGTGTGTGTTTTATGCAATATGCTATTTTAAACAATGCATATTAAATTACTAAAAATATAATATATTTATATATATATATTAATTATATATTTATCTATCATTATTATTATATATATAATATTATAAAAAAAAAAACAAACCAAAAAATAAAAAATAAACAAAACCACACACACAAAAACCACCCACATACCCCCAACTCCACACAACACACACACACACACATATGTATATATAATAAAATTTTTATATATATATTTTATATAATATATAAATATATTTATTTTTTAGACATATGAATATGTTAAGTATAATTTTTTTTTTTATATAATATATATTATATATTTATGGATGTGATACAAATACACATATATAACATTACAAAAACATACAATAATATACATAAAAAACACACACACACCCCCACACAGGGGTGTTTTGCAGGTGTTTTAGGTGTGAAGTTTGTGTTTATGTGTGTGTGTTTGAATGTGCGTGTGTGTGTGCGGGCGTTTCGAGGTTGTTTAGGTGTGAAAATGTGTGGGTGTGTGTGTTGTGGTGTTGGTGTGTGTGTGTGTGTGTGGTGTGTGTGTGTGTGTGTAATGATTATTAAACGGAGAAAAACATAAAAATGATTACTCTAAAATTTTTTATTTTCAAAATTATATGTTATTTGTATCTCTTAATTAATTTTTTGTTTGCTGTTACGCTGTTTTTACAGTTTTCACAACAACATCCCAATTAAAGTATTATTCTATTTTATATTACCCGTTTTAATATTAGTTTTTTGGGTTTTTTGCTTATAGCTTTACCTTACTAAAATAATCTTTTGGGGATATTTCTCATGTGATTCACAAACCTCGTTTTAGCATTAAGAGTAAAAAAAATTTCTTTTAAAATCCTATTTTGATGACGTAGGTTACGTTTATCAAGTGGAGACAGGGGACAACAGAATAATCACCATAGTAAAATTTAAAATGAGGACAAAATATAATTCATTTTTATAGGAAAAAAATTACTGTGTAAGTATATGGTAAGCAATTCCAAAATATTTACTTTTTCCCAAAATGATATGAATGAAGGTATATAAACATTGTTACCTGACTTTCAATGGGGGCTCACCAATGATTACATTAAAAGTTGAAATTGTTCTTTATCACACGCATTCGCTTTGATCTAACCATAAAAAGAAGCAAATGTTACCCAAAATAATTATATTTTTCTGAGAAGGGGAATAAAAACTGTACTTTCCAAAACGAATTTACCACAATTAGGCATTTTACACCCATTTTTCCCAATGTTCTTTTAGCTTGAAAATTTATAATTTTAAGTAACTACTGCACGAACCAATAAAGTAATTAAAAAATCTCACCGTACACTTTATTCCCCCCTTTTTTGAGCCTTGTATGAACCGTAAAACAAAAATTTTATAGTCAAAAATAATTTTAGGAAATATTGTCAGCACACACAACATGTAACTTTTGGTATATTATTACTTTTTTTCTGCTGACCAAGAGGTTACAATACGTTATTTTTTCGTGTTCTCACATCACATACTCCTAAGATGTAAAAATGGACAGGTATCTTTCGGGGGAAGATAAATCGCTTCTATTACTAAAAAGTGGGTACAAATTTCATATGATTTTAAAAAAAAATAAATATAACGCAAA
>NC_051402.1:23919696-23944696 GCF_015228065.2 Penaeus monodon | reverse complement strand
CTGGCAAGGATTGATTTTCCATTTCCCCGGGGTTTTATTATGAATTTTTCAAAAATGGATGGGAACCCCCTGAATCTTTTCCCCATACCTCCAAACTGCCCCGTCTATATTTTTTTATAAAAATTTAATTTCTTTCCTGTCAAATGGTTGATAATAAATTAAAATATAGTCAATAATTTTTTTTATGCATTGAGGAAAAATTTAGCTCGTTTTTTCAAAAATTAAATCTACCATAATGAAAGAATATGGTTCCAGTCACTTTGGCCCCTTTTGTCTAATTATCCTTGGCTTCCCCAAAACACATTTCATCTGCTTCTCCAGCCAAGAGCCTCCTTTTATATTCTTAAAGAAAATTTTCCTCATCATGACAATGTTCTTCATTTTCCCCTGACCCCAACTTAAAATTTTCCTTCTCACACAAATCTTCCCCCTAGGCCCGCGGGCTTCGCCTGCAATTTGAAAAATTCCCTAACATTGGAATGATTTTTCAGCATTTGGGAAAGATTCGATCACTTTTTAAAATCAGCAATGAGGTAAAAACCCATCAATTGTACTTTTTAACAGCACTTTAGAAACATCTTTATATCAGATGATTTCCATCTTTCCATGCTGAATATGCGATGTACAAAACCCAAAACCGGTTTTAGAGGGACTTTTTTTGGAAACTCTTCAGTTTTTTTTTTGGGGGGGGCCCAACACAAAAATTTTTTTTCCCCCTTTTTAAAACAAGGTTCTCTTTTATTTTTTTTCTTTTCCTCTTTTTCGAAACCTTTTTTCTTTTTAAAGTAATTTTCCTTGTTTTTACCTTAGGGTTTTTAGTTGGGGGTCCCCTGGTTTAAATTTGGGTTATTTCACATCTTTTAAATTAAAGTGGCCTATTTTTGGGGCATCCTTGAATTTATCATCGATGACTATGTTTTTTAAACCCTTTAAATAAACATGATGTCAAAACTGAACGCTCGACACCCCCCTTACCATCCAACCTAACATAAAACTTTGTTTGTGACCTGATCGGGAGTGGTTTTTCAGAATTAAAAGGGGAGCCCTAACCAATGGCAAGCGGTTTTTGTTTTGTTTTTTTCAATCAAATAATCTCTGCTCTTGCACAAACGAATTGAAAAGCTTTCTGCTATGCCACAATCTGCCTATCTAGCTTGTTGCAACTTGCCAAAACTGCTGAATTTCAAAACAAACAAAATTTTTCCCAAAGCAAAGCATCTTTGTTTTGCTTATCCATCAGTCTTTATATATAAATTTGCAGTGATTTGAATTTTTTAATAAAAAAACCTTCATTGCGGGACAATGATGTGAATATGATAACCTTTTTATTGTTCCTGTAGTCCCCCCCACTTCGGTCATGGCAAAAAATTGAGGAGCTTTAAAAAGTAAAAAAGTGAAAAGTTGATCGATACTACCTTCAAGGCACCAATCATTGAGACATCTGGCCCGAACTAAAGAGTGACTTTACAGTGTTTTTATGTTGTATTGGAGTTAGTGATTATTTTATGATAAAATCAATTCTGGCAATTTGGGACATAAAACTATAAAAAAAAAAACAGAAAAAGTGTAAAATTTGTTTTTTTTCCCAAAATACAAGACAGATATTTTAATTTTATGCTATGCTTCGAAATTTTAAAATTCTAAAGCTGGGAGCCTCTTTCCTTCCTACCCCCCAATTTTTTCCAAATTTTTTAGGGACAAAGGCCCAATACTTTTGCCCCCTTCCGAAGGGGAAAGGGGGGGAAATTTGGGGAAATTTTTTTGTTTTTTTTAAGGTTTTCCCTTTTTTTAAAGCAAATAATTTTTTTTTTGGGAAATTTTTTTAAGTACAAGGGGTACCTTTCCCTTCGGGAGGGCCGGGGAGGACGGTTCAAATGGTTTTTAAAATGGGGGGAAAAATTGGGAAATATTCTAAAATTTTGTTCCTTTATACGGGAAATTTACCTTTAAAATTTTTTATCAACTGCTGATAAGGGTAAAGCTTGTTTTTTTTCCCGGCTTAAGGCTCTTTTTTTAACTGCAAAATGTACAAGGGCCCTTTTCTGATACCTTATCTTCCATCTACAAGTGTTTTCTCTTTCGTTAGGATTTGGTGGCCGTGAGGTTTTTGGACTACAGAGGGGTTTAAAATTTTTCCACTGGAATTTAGCATTTAAAATGCGATAAAAATTTTGGATTTTCCTTTTTTGAGTGGTTACAAAAAAATATCATACTGGCCTTTGTAATAATAACCCTTTGTAAATGTGTTTTTTTTGTGATCTTTTTTCCAGTAAAACTGATTCCCCCTTTCTGCGCAGCTCTACAATTAGAAATAGAATGTAAATGTTATGAGATATACATTTTTTATAAACCCCAATTTTTGGCCCCAATATTATATATTTTAAAAATTATATATAATATTTTATATGTATATTTTTATAATCCCATAAAAAGTATATTTTTAAAATAATAATAATATATATAAATATTTAAAATTTTTTTTTTTTTTTTTTTTTTTTTTTTTTTTTTTTTTTTTTTTTTTTTTTTTTTTTTTTTTTTTTAAAGGGTATTTTAAATTTTCAAAGTACAAATTTCAATGATTGAAAATTAAAAAAAGAGGGGGGCATACATGCTTACATTTGAACACATCCGTATTTGCAAAAAATTTAATGCCAAACCAAAAAAACAGTAGAATACGAAAAATTAATGCTTGAGAGGATTTAACAACCAAAAAAACTAGAATTAAGAATAGCTGGCATTTAAAAAAGGCCGCATTTTTGCTGATTTGTCTCTGATCAGACAACAAGTTTTTGCTAAAATGTGAGGAAATTTTGGGGTTTTTTCTGTGGGCACCTAAAATAATCTGCTATAACCACAGACAGCACAAAAAAAAAACATAGCAAAAAAAAGCACATGTGGTATTGCTGTTTTTCTACATGAACAACTATTTCAGATAAAAATTTACAAATTGGTTTATTCTTGCAATAAAACACATGCCTTTTTTTTTCTCCAACCGGGGTTTTTCCCTTTTTTTGTTCAATAGAAAAATAAAATCAATAAAAAGTTAGAAACTGCCAACCACCGTTGTTTAGCTACATCAAAAAGCTTCCTCCAAAGAATTCTTTATCTTTGTTTGTTCACCCCTATTGGAGTTAATGAAAAAATAAAAAAGTTTCATTACCAAGATTATGTCAAAGTAAATAAAAAATAATAATAAATGTTTTCAGTAAATCATTTTCCTTTTTTAAAAAATAAAACCCCCCAACGTGACGTGATACTTAAAGCTTGACCCAAAGGGTTTTTTAAAAAATTTTAAAAAAAGCTATTCAAAGCCTGGACTTATTTCGAAAGTTAACCCTGTGTTTTTCCCCTGCATTTCCTTCTTCGATCGACAAAAAGGCATATAACAGATGCCCTTATCTTCCCAAAATTTTCCCCAAAAACAGGGGGCAAGCTTCTTACAGCAAATACAAAAGTGAGATTCGTAGCTTCCTTCACAAACACAGCAACAAGGAATCCATTTTTACTGCGTCGTGAATTTTTTTTATTACATGACAAAACACGAGCCCAAGGATCAATCAACTCTGGCCCACTGCTACCTAGCCCACGGGTTTTTTTTTGCCCTGCCCGCTCACCCCCGACCTTTATGCTTTTACGTTTCGTTCCAAAAACTTCGGAGGAAAGGGCCGGATTTTTGAAACACACACACACACACAAATGTATATATTTGTGTGTGTATAATATTTTTATTATAATTTATATATATAAAAAAATATATATATATATTTTTTTAATATATAAAATAACATATATATATATATAAAATTTTATTTTTAATTTATTATATATGTTAATACATATATTTATTGTATTTTTTTATATTGTATTATATTATTATATATATTATATATTTATATAAAAATAAAATATATAATTTATATATATATACACATTATATATTTTTATATAATATATTTATTGTAAATGTTTTTTTTATTGTTTATAAAAAAACACAAAATAAAAAAAAAAAACACAAAACACACACAACACACACACACCACACACACACACACACAAATATATAATATTTTTATATATATATTTATATAAAATATAATATATATTATATATATATTTTTTTTTAAGGGAGTTTATGTCGGGCGCCTTAGATATACTTATTTATTTTTATTTTTGATCCTTGAGATACTTGATCCCAGTTTTTTCCCGGAAGTCCGGGGGATTTTAGGTAATCATTTACTATTTCCCTTCCAGATTGTTTTCTCTTCCACCCAGTCTATACAACAAGGGGGAAGTTTTAAGGGGAAAAAAGGGGTGGTGATCGAAATAATAATTGGTCGTGACAGCTTGAGTGAAATAAATTGGAGGGGATAAAAGATATAGATATAGTATAGATATAATATAAAACCTAAAAAAAAACAAAAAAACATAAAACAAAATTTTTGTTTATTATATATATATTATTTATATAAAATTTATATTATTAATTATATATATTATTATGTATTTGTTTTGTATATAATAAAAAAAAAAAAAAAAAAAATATGTGGGATATATAAAATATATAATATATATATATATATATAAAAAAAATTTTATTTTTTATAAAAAAATATATTATATATAAATATATTATATATAAAATTATATATTATATTAAAATATAACCTTTTTTCCACCCACACATAACAACACTTTTGTGTGTGTGGGGGTTTGTTGTGGTGTTCATGTGTGGTTATCTATATCTCTAAAAAACCCTTTCTATCACTTCTTTTCTTTTCTCTATCTTACCACTACTTTTCATCTATATTATTATTAATTATTATCACAAACTACACACAAAAAAACCCACAACACACAACACACCACACAACACACACACACTCACAACAAAAATGTGTGTGTATATTATTTTAATATATATATATATATATATAATATATATAATAATATATTAATAATATATGCGGGTATGTATGTATGTATAAAAATGCACACCCACACCCCACACCCCAACCCCACACAAAAAAAAAATATTTTTTTATATATATTATATATAAAATGTATATTATAAAATTATATATAAAATATATATTATATTTTATATATTAATATATAAACTTATGCCCACAACATACACACACAAAATTTTTGGGGTGTTGTGTGTGTGTGTTGTTATTTTGTTATATTTATTATCTAAAATTTTTAAATTTTTATTTTTAAATCTATTATCTATTTTTCTATCTATCTTTATTCTATCCTATCTATTATCTATCTACTACTATCTATCTATCTTCTATTTTCTATCATTTATTTTTTCTTCTATTATATTTCTGTGCGCCCACACACAAACACAACACACACACACAACCACAAAACACACACACACTGTATACGCACACACACACACACAACCACCACAACAAAACCCAAAAAACCACACACCAACACACACCACACCACACACACAACACAACAACAACACACAAAAACCACACACCACACACACACATTTTATACTGAAACCCACACCACCACAACACCCACCCCAACAAAACCACACACACACACAACACACAACACAAAACACAAAAAAAAAAAGAAAAACAAAAAAAAAAAAAAAAAAAAAAAAAAAAAAATATTTTATATAATATATATATATATTATTTTAAATATATATATAATATATATAATATATTTATATTTGTTTTGTTTTTTTTTTTTTTGTGTGTGTGTGTGTGGTGTTTGTGTATTATGTATAACATAACATGTGTGTTGTGTGTGTGTTTGTGGTGGTGGTGTTGTGTTTTTCCCCGCTAGATTTTAAATTTTATGAGGGTAATGTATGTATGTAGTTTAAGATATGTTGCATAGCAAATACCAGGCAGCAAAGCTTTATCTAAAGAAGAAAAAAGGAAATCGAGTTTGAATACAGTTTCAGAGTGAAAGGGGACTTGATTTGCTATTTTCGTGCAAACAGTATATATCATGAATTTTAAATATTGGATTTTTTTGAGGAGGTGCGGTTGTGTACCGCATTGTTAATTTGCGGGGGTAGCAGTAGATGGAATAGATTAACAGTGTCTTATTGCTTAGGGTTTATGTTCAGTATTATATGTCCCATTTTTAACACGCAACAAACACACAAGACAGGCAGAAACCCCCAAAAACAAAACAAAACACACACAAAAACACACACATTCATTATAAATATATATACTATATTATATATATTAAAATTTTTTATATTTTTATAATATATATATATATATAAAAATTATATATATATATTATAAAATATATATATTATAATAAAATTTTATATTATTAAAAAAAAAAAATTTTTATATATATAATTATATAATATATATATTATATATAATTATATTATTAAACCCAAACCAAAATTTATATAAAATATATGTATATATATATAATATTATATATAAAATATATATATATAAAAAATATAATATAAAAATTATTTTTTAAAAAAAAAACAAAAAAAAAACCCAAAAAAACAATTTATATATATATATAATATATAATAATTTTAATTATATATATTATTATAATAATATAAAAAAAAAAAAAAAATCCCCCAAAACAAAAAAAAACAACCCAACATTTATAAAAATATAAAATTATTAATAATAAATAAAATATATAATATTTATATTTATAAAATATTACCCCAAAAAAAAAAAAAATATAAATATATTATGAAAAATTTAATTAAAAGGATAAATTTTTTTAATTTTTTAATTTTAAATTATTTCCATAAAATTGAAAAATTTTAAAAATTTTTAATTTTAAAAAAAAAATTTATAAACTAAAAATATAAATAAAATATTTAAATTTTTTAAATAAACATAAAATTTTTTTTTAAAAATTTAAAAAAAAATTTACAAATTACAAAATATTTTTTATTTTAATCACTTATATATAAAAAAAATTAAAAAATTTTTTAATTTTATAATAAAATTTTTTATAATAAATGGGGTTAAGGGACCCTCCCTCACTGTACTATTGTTAAACGAGAAATTTAAAAGAAACCGTTTGATTTACCCCAATGACCGTAACGAGTGAAACTTAATGAGCCCCGGTCATAACTATTTAAGGTTTTCACCCCCCCAACCCTTAGGGTCCCCAGGCGCTATACAAAATACCCTTAAAAAAAGGTTTAAAAAATAATAAAAGGAAAAAACTTAAACCCTTAATGATAAGTTCCCCCCCTCCCAAATAGGGGGATAAGAAGTATTCCCAAAAAACCGGGGTTAAACCGCAAATGAAAAGCAATCATACCAAACCCCAAATCATTAAAATGACCTACCCTCAACCCCACCCGGAATCCCTTTTCCCTTCGAAAAATTGCCGGTACAGACCCCCCCCCACCTTTTTTCCCCCCCAACCCCCATAAACCCCCTTTTAAATAATCCCCCCCCCCGGGCATTTTTCTCAAAAAAAAAACCCCCTTTTCCCCTTTACCCTTTCCCCCACATACCCCCCCCCCTTAATGAAAAAGGAACAAACCCCCCTCCATTTCCCAAGACCCCCCCCCCCCCTCCCCTGATCGGTTTCCCCTTAAGAGATGACCCCCCCCAAGATTCACTTTTTTAAACTTTCCTATAAAATCCTTTTACAAGGGAAACCCCCCTTTTGATTCCTTTTTTTGAATTGACCTGTCGAAAAATTGACCCTTTCAAGATGAAACCCCCCCTAATAATAAAAACGTTTCTCCCCCCCCCCTCCCCCGTCCCCCCCCCCACAGGTGGGTTTCCCCATTGAAATGCCCAATAATTCCCCTTTGCCTCTTAGGAAATAAAAAATTTTTTTAAAAATGAAAACTTTAAAAAACTGGCCCCTTTCTTTTTTTTTTTTTATCCCAACACCAAACCACTCAAAAAAAAACAAACCAAAAACAAACCACCAAAAACCCCAAAATTTTGGGGGAAAAACCCAAAAGAAAACCATTGGAAAAAAACCCCCCTAAATTTTTGTGAAATTAAAAAGATAAACTCAAAAAGAATAAAAAAAAATTTTAACCGGGGGACGATTTAACTTCACATAAAAAGGCATTTTCCAAAAAAATTTCATAAAAAATCAAAAAATCTTTTTTGTTTAAGTCTTTTTTATAAAATTTACAAACAACTTCCAAACGGCGGTAATACAAATAAAATGAAAAAAAAATTTAAAATTTTCTGTGTAAAGTAAATGCGATAACCACTATCTCATCCCTTTAAAAATTTCAGGCTTTAAACTTTTAAATTCCCTAACGGGTTAAAAATCCCCGGTTTTATTCATTTAGAGAGCAATGGGGTTTTTTTTCAAGCATCTGCGCGAGCCCAAAGAGGGGTTTCCCCCCTATTTCCGTCTGGACATTTAATTTATTACCAACTAGGCCCACCCACCTATCCCCACTCCAAACCATTTTATGTTTTGCAAATTTAACCTCAAGGCAATGGGGTATTTTTTCCAAAAATTTTCCCGCCTCGGCTCTAAATTTGTAAAATGACAATGCAAACGGGAATAGTTCACTTTCCCATATTTATAACTTGTGCCGCCAATACAGTGATTCTTTTAAAAAAAAGCCCGGGGAAAACATCGTTTAGGGATCCTTGTTTATGATGATTAAAAAAAAAGATAATTAAAACAAAGGGGCTTTTTAATTTATTTCTCCCCCCCCAAAAAATGTCATAGTACCCCCTACAAGTAATACGAAAAAAAGGAACTTGAAACGGTAACCACTAATTTTGGTTACAATATTTCATTCTCTAGCAAATATGCGTTTTGTCTCCTACAAAACGGGAAAAATTTTGTAAAAAGCAAAAACCCTTTCCGACGGGAAAAACCATGAAATTTACTTCCGTTTCCCTGCCAGGGGCTTTTTCCCAGTTACAAACATTCTATAAAAGCGGGGATAGATAATTGCTTTCTTTAGTCGGACTACGGCGATTTTTGTTTTTGTAGTTTCATTTATTAGCAAATTGTTTTTTTTTTCCCACGGAACGGGAAAAATATTTTAAAAAAACACAAAAAACCTTGCCAAGGGGATAAATTTAAAACCCAAATTTTATTCTCGTTTTTCCCCTCATTTCCTTTTTAAAAATATGCAGCAAGGATAGAGCTAGAAAGTTTTTATCTTTAAGAACGATCACCCCCCCCGGGGATGGTGATTTCTTTTTCGGGAAAAGACATTCAGCCACCCCTTTTAAGTAACACAGCATATATTTTTGTGCGGGAAAATAGAGTCCCCCGTCTAGGCTGCGGTAACATTTCAGGGGAAAATTCTCTGCGACGAAGAAGACGCTGAAACGTAGGCCGTTTACATGCTGAAGATTATAATGTAAACCCCCAAATAAAATTTTGTTAACAAAGGTTTAGAATGGCACTGATGACAGCTAAAAGTGCCCACATGAGAGGAGTGCCCTTGCGGTGACATTTAGTGGGAAAATGTGGCCCTTCTCAATATGTACTTGTCTCGCTGGGAAAAAAGTATCGGAGGATTTTGACAAAGGGGCTTATAGTTTCCAAGGGGGTCTAAATTTTAAACAAAATATAAAGGGGCATAAAATTTTTCAAAAGTTTTTAAATTTTAAAGCACATTATATGATTTTATTTTTATATAAAATTTTTTTGGTTTTTTGCCGTAGGCGGGGAGATAATCTTAAATAATCAACAATCGATCAATGATTTTTTTTTTCAAAACAAAAATGTTTAAAAGTTTTGGGTATATTTGCTTATTTTTTCTTTAATAACAGGTTTGATGACTTTTTTTGCAAAAAAAAAAAAAATATTTTTAACCTGGAAACATTATTTGTCTTTTAAAATAAAAATTACCTTTTACATAAGGAAATTTTTATAAAAAACTAGCAGTAAAGGGTCGGCTGCGGGGTTTTTAGTATTTATAACCCCTATCAATTCTGAAGTCCTTCCGACAAAGGGGACATGCCCGGAAACAGCAAATCGTGCCCTGCTATCGTCGTTTCTTCTGCGAATGGGAAAAAAAAATAATTGCGAGGAAACGAGAAACAAATTGAAAGAATGAGGAATTATAAAATTCTGAAAATTACCGGCAAATGTTTTCCCTTTTATTGTGTATTTAGTCATACGGGAATTATCTATTTTTTACTATAATGAAAAAACATATACTGTTTTTTTTTTATCAAATTTTTTGTTTTTTTCCAAAGGAACCTCCCAAACTTGATATGGTATAAACATCACCAATTTTAAAATCAAAACCCAAAGTCATACATATTTAGGTTTTGTGAAGTTATGTTATAGCTCCATTTGATTATAAATCACCTTTTTTTCACCTCGCGGTAAAAAACAGCCGCCTTATCAGGGGGGAGGGGAGGAGGACAATTAGGGAAGGGGGAGGCCTCGCCAACGAATATGGTGTTTTAGGGAGAACAGACCGTGACTAGCGGAAAAGAGTGGGGTGAAGAACTGGCTACGAAACAACAACCGGGCGAGATTTTTAAAAATTTCTAGTATCTAGAACTGGGGGTTTTCCCTTTGGGCAAATGATTAAAAGGGGGGATTTTCCCTGGGAGTATTCATTAAGTATGAGTTTTTTCACGAAAGGAGACGAAAAAGTACTTCATGGGTCGCCCATTGTTCGCCCCTTTCCCACTTGCACGTCCCTTAAAGGGTTTTTGTAGCATGAAGTCATTATCTGTGACAAAAGGGGGAATTCCCGATACCGTCGTGTTTGTCCTTATCTGGATATTTCCTGGGGCTTGTCAGATTTAGGGGGGCATCTTTTGATAAAATTGACTTTTTGTTAAGATGATAGCAATGCTATAACATTTTAAAACCCTTTCCATATATTTCCCAAGCTGAAAAAAAAGCTCGTTCATAACATATATTTTAATCACCCTTTTATTTAAAAAAAAAGGATTTGCTTTCTTGTTATAAAAAAACTTTTTCCCCCCCTTTTTAGAGGTAAGCGAATATTTTTTTTTCCCAAACGAAAGCTTTTTTTCTTTCATTAGAAAAATTGTTCGGTTTCGGGTTTTTCCCCCCTTTTGGGCTGTGATTTCAACCCTTTTTCTATAACTTACTTCGACTGTATGTTTCTGATATACCCTTTACTGCCATGTAAAACAAGAAAACAATTAGACACACAAAAAAAGCACCTTTATTTTTTTTATTTTCAAAAAACGTTTTGATTAAGAAAAATAAATATAGTTGTTGATAACTCGGTTTAAGAAAAGAAAAAAAAAAAAACATCAGTTGGAAAATCGCATGCTGTTGTAAGATCCATCGCATGAGGGGTAAATATATTTTTTTTTTTCTCACAGGGGGGAACAATTCCTTGGTCAAAAAAATCCCTGCTTTAGGCGAATTGACTTTGCTTGTCAAAACACGTAAATTAAAAGCTTTTAACGGGATTATATTATTTTCCCTTTTTTAATTTTTAAAAGTTTTTTTTTTTGATAAGACATAGTTGCAAAAGGAAAAATAATCAAGTGAAAACCTTTTTTGTTATACAGGTTTTTTGATTTTTTAAAAATAAAAATGTTTTTGGGGCCTTAAATTTTTTTCGCACTACAAAAATAGGGACATATGAAAAAAACCCCCCCCCCAAGGAAAGGTGTTTAAGATATATTATATTTTTTCATTTGGTTTTGACTTTGTATTAAGAATTCAAAAAATATTTAAAGAGATCGAGTGTCAAGTTTTTTTTCGTGCCAAAGTAAAAAAAATATTTCTCTCTTTGTAAGGGGGATTTAGAAAATATATGCATGTGTTACTTAAAAAAAGGGGGGGGGGTGGCTGAATGTACGTTTTCCCCATAAAGTAAAAACACCTAGTCCGGGGTGAGGTGATCGTCTCTTAAAAATAACAATTATCTAGTCTTTTCTTTTGTATTTTTTGAAAAACCAAAGACGGGGAAAAAACGAGAAGTAAAGTTTTGGTTGAATTATACCGTTGGCAAGGTTATTTTTTGTTTTTTTAAAAGGGCCTTAGGGGTTTTTTGAAAATGAAAACCCCTTCAAAAAGGTGTCCGCTTAAGGTTTATCTATCCCCGTTCCAAGGAAATGTTTTTGGTGTGGAAAGGGGGGAGGGAAAAAAAAAAGAAAAGGGGGATATTTCCCCGTCGGGTTATTTTTGTCTTTTTTAAATATTTTTCCCTTCGTGCAAAAAAGATTTTCTAAGTAAAAATTTTTTTTAGGGGTTGTTTTCTTTCCTTTTCTTCTAATCTTTGGGTATAGAATTTTGGGAGGGGGGTTTTACGAAAGTGTTGTTTTAAAAGACACAAGAGGCCCCCTTTAGGTTTTTTTTTAGAAAACCCTTTGGGGCAAGGGTTAACATTAAAGGAAATATTTCCTTTTTTGTAATTTTTCAAAAATTCCGACGGGAAAATTTAAAAATATATTGCCCTTGGGTTGCCAAAAGGGGTTGGAGGGGTGGTGGGGTTTTTGGGGTAAACTGTGGGCAAATAGGAGGGGGGTTTTTTGGTTAAAGGTTGCCCAAAATTTTTTAGAAAAAAGGGGATTTTAAACCTGTTGGTTTAAAAAATCAAAATTTAATGGGTGGGTTTTTTTTTTAAAAAAAAAACTTGTTTTTTTTTTATTTTTATTGCCTTTTAAATTTTTTGGGATTTAAAAAAAAAGGTACAAAAAAGGTTTATAAAATCCTTTTAGTAATTATTTTTTTTGGAAAAAACCCGGGATTTAAGTATTATTGTCCCAAATTGAAATTTTTTTGTTTTTTTTATGGGACAAAACCCAAATTTTAAAAAAGGGGGGGGGGAGCTTTTTTTAAAAAAAAAAAAGTTTATTTTTTTTTTTTTTTGGTTCACCCGTTGGAACAGGGTCAATCTTAAAGGCAGTTTTAAAAAACGAGTTTTATGATCCTTTTTACGTTGTTTTTTTAAAGGTCCATTCGATAGTAAAGTTAAAAGAAGAGAGGAGTTTTAACTTTCCCCCGGTTAAGAAAATTTTTTGTTGAGAATTTTTTTTTAATTGGGATCTTGTTATATTTGCTCAAAAAATTTAGGAGGGTCATCCACTGGTTTTTGGGGATTCACCTAGGAAATTTGTGTTGCGTGGGGGTTGGGTTGGGGGGGGTGGTGGTGGGGTTGGGGTGGGGTTGGGGGGGTTTGTGGTTGTTGTTTGGGGGGGGGGGTTGGTTGTTGTGGAAAAAAAAAAATTTTTTGTCAAGATTTTTAAAAATTTTTCAGTTAAATTTTATTCATCCCTCCGGGTAACAAACGGGTTTATTTGGGTTTTGGGAAACGTTTTACCCCCGATGGGGGGGGGGGGAAGGGGGGCATTTGGGGTTTTTGATTTCAGTTTCATTATTAGATTTCACTTCTTTAAAGGGGAATTCTCGCCGGGCCAATTTAACACGAAGGGGGTTGGGGTGGGGGGAAATGTGAACATCATAACCCCATGGGTTAATGATTGTTCTTTATTTAAGGGGATCACTCGCACTCATGGGTTTTCCCGGGAAATTTTTATTTTTTTTTTCCTTTTTTTAATTATCCCTACTTTGCTATGATGCGCCATAAAACGACGAAAGGGTAGTTGGTAAAATCTTAACTATGAAAATGTTTCCCGGGTTTAGGGTCATTATTACTTTAAATCACTTGCTTTTTAGGTCTTTGGGTTACGAAAATGATTGGGTTTCCGGTTTTTATAATCTTCCTTTTTACCCCCTCTGTAGGAGTGGGGTCGTTCGCCCCCTTTAGCATTTTATTATATTATATATATAATATATATATATATATATATATTATAATAAATTATATATATAAATAATACACCCCAACCCACACACATATATATAAAATAATATATAATATATATATATATATAATATACTATATAATATATATATATATATATATATATATAATAATATATATATTATATATATATATATTATATATATATATATATTATATATATATATTAGATTATTTATATATTATATTAATTATATATTATATATATATATATATTATTATATTTTATATATTGTTACGTCGACCGCCTCGTCTCTCTGCTAAAAACAAAAGGCAGGCTGACGAGGGTGCTACCCAAGGGGCGTGAACACTGAACGCTCCAAGAGCACCGAGACCACAGCGTCCCAGAACACTACGGGGGGAAACGCCAAGTGCTGAGGGCAGGGCACGAAATAAACACAAAATGACAGTCTTTCCTTTATTTACAAAAGTTATTTCCCATAACTTTTCTATAGGCACAATAGGGGGGGGAAACCAGCATGTCACACTGCACAATACACCCTTTTAAAAACGGGGGAAACCAAAAAGTATATCGGTCAAAGGGCAAACACGAGGCTTAAGGAGCAGCCCCAAACTGCGTCTCTCTCTGGCTTGTTCCTCCTCCCCCGCTCACAGCCACGGGTCATGTTGCCCGGGTCCCTTCATTTTAACCATGCCCAGGTCATCCTTTTCAGTTAACACATGCTTGCACAGAGACAAAGACCCACCGGCGTAGCAATATATATATTATATATATATATTATATAATATTTTATATATATATATATATATTATATGTTTTTTTTTTTTTACGGTAGGTTCATTTTTTGAGCGGCCGTGGTCAAAACATGATATTTTAATTGTAGTTTTCAATTGTGATATCTTGGAGTGAGTACGTGGTAGTGTCTGTGTAATTATATATATATATATATATTATATATATATTATATATATTAATATATATATATATACATACACACACAAAACGCATATTGTGTGTGTGTGTGTGTGTTTAAAAATATATATTATATATATATAAATATATTATATATATATATATATATTAAAAATAGATGAGAGAGGGGGAAGGGGATGTCTGTGTATATATATATATATTATATATATATATAATATATATAATAATTATATAAATAATAATTAATATATACAACAAAAGGTCAAAGGAACTTGACAGTTCCCGGCTTTGCTTCCATGAGCAAATTGCATGGTACCGACATCTCTAAATGTTGTTTTATCGAGTTCAGGTCCGCCCCAGACCATCCATCTACTGATTTCTTCCCGACACCGAGGGACAGGATACGTACAAAAGGCATGTAAAAGGTCTCTGTAACTTCAACGTCCTTACCATTATCTTGGACCAGGAGACCATTAGGCCTCACCTCATTACTAAATGTATCAAGAGCTGCTACCAATGATTCCATTCTTAGTTACGATAGCAACATCGTCGGCAAAGTCGAGGTCTGTGAACTTGTTATTGCCCAGTGTTGCTCCATACTACCCCACCACACTTTACAGCATTTTCAGTAGCAGGCAATAGGCTTGCTATCAAGCCTATTGCCTAAATTTTTGTATCTAAATCTAAATCTAAATCTCAGGATCTCCCATAGGAATATGCAGTGCACCGAGTCAAAAAACTTTCTCGAGGTCAATTTTGGCGCGAGAAACCCAAACTAGTGACGGCTTTCCCACATTGAGTTAATCTTTTGGGGGATTCCCGTTTTGTCCTGTTGGTGCCTGTAGGGGGTCTCGGATCCGTTCAGAAGGATGTGGATGAAAACCTTGTCTAGTATCTGAACAGCGGGGGATACAGGGATTGCTACGGTCCACTGACTTTTCCCCCTTTCCAGAGAGGGATGACCACGCCCCTCTCGAAGGGAAAACTAGATGGCACTAAAGACTGTATGCAAGCCACGTGCTAGGGGTTCACCCCAGCCTTTACATTCAGCCGGGAGCTTTCCCACCCATCCCCCCCCCCAAAAGGGAGATGCCCTTTCCGGGGGGGGGGCTTGAAAACCCAATAATTGGTGAGTGACCAAGGGATACCCCTACTGGGGGGACACCAGAGGGGGATAGACAAAATTTTTCCTGGTGCCCAAGGCCTAGAGAGGGAGGTGCCCCATCCCCGGATCATTCCATCTTGACCAGGGAGAATTCCCCACGTTTGTTTGCCGTGCATGGACCCCCATTATGGAGAAAGGAGTCCTGGAGGTTGACAATGCTGCCACTACGCCCTGCAGCTAGCAAACAATCTGGAAATCAATTTTGCCTCGGGAAACCCTTTTCCGCTTCAAAAGGGCAAAAAAGGGGAATCAAAATGTCTCCCGGTCCAAACCCATGTAAGGAAAAAAGCCCCCCTTAAATCCACTAAGGAAATTTTAAACGGGTAAATAAGAAAGCATCTCATTAGTGAGAAACCTAGTAGTGAAGCCAAATGATGGGTACATCAGGATCTTGTTTTTTTGAAGTACATCGGAAGATAGTTGGGGGGTTTTCAATTGATCTGCATCACCCCACAGCGAGATAGTACCCGGGTAGTTGGGGTTTTAAACCCCAGATGGGTGACTGTCTGGGTGCGATACGACTTCCGGGGGCTCAATTTTTATTTTTATCCCACAAAACACTCTCATTAAGTAACCGATGATACACTGAGGAAAATTGAAAAAGGAACTAAAAATTTTAAGTAGGGGCAGTAAACGTTTTAAAAAGAAAGTTGATGGTTTGGAACAGTCGATACCACTCTCCTTATTTTTTGAAAAGTAGTTTTCCGAATCATTAATTTGGCATGGTATCCCCCAAAGGGTAAAAGCCATATGTGCCAACCCTAATGATGCTTCCACTGCTGGGGTTATGTGCATGGAGCCAACCCCGCCTTTTTTAAAGGCATGCTGGTCCACTGAAAAGAAGCTCATGAAGGTTCTTAAAAAGCAATGAAAATTTAAAAATTTAAAAAAGAAGTATTATTAGTAAGAAGCGGGGAAAAGTTATTTTTTCCAGAGGCAAAGTGACGTGCCTTGGCTATTTGCACACCCAAGTAATTCCTTTGCTTGTTTCAGCTATCCTCCTTCCCCATCCCCTTGCCCTCCAATACTTCTTACACACAATTTGCTTTTTTCCTTTAAACCTCAAAAAATCAAAAACTGAAACTACCGAAAGGCTCGGGTTTCCCTTTTCCCCGCCAAGGGGAATCCTGAGCCTGTTAAAAAACCCCTTTCAGAGGGGGTCTTTGGAGCCATCGGGCGGGGTTCCAGAACTCAAGGGGCATCCCAATTCCCCCACATACAGGGGGCCTCGCTGCTAGACAGAATGCTCCTGAATCAAAGGGCTGGCGTTTTTTCCCCCAAGCAAGAAACCCGACATTAAAAAAGGGCCTGGGAAATGTCTCACGGGTAACAACCTTTAAAAAGGAACTCCAAGACCCCTAAAAAGGGTTAGCTTAAAGGGTGGGGGTGGGCCCTTAAAAACAGGTGCTACCAAAAACCCCTTTATAAAAGAGGTGTTTGAAGAAGGTACTCAATCCAAGGAAAATGCAGGGAAAAATTTGTAAAAGGGGAAGAACTGCAACATCTGATAGCTTATGAAACCCCCTTTTGTGTTGCCTAAAGGGGGATTATGACCAGGGAAAACGTCTGTTTTTTTGAGAGGATTCCAATTCAACCCCACTATGGACCTTTGAAAGGCCTCATGGAAGGGGAGCATGATGGACGAAAGGGGATTTTCCCTTTTCCAACCCACCCAAACGCAGACGACAAAAGGTAAAGGGTTTGTGAAAAATAGGCTGACAGACCTCACACGGGTTACAATTTTTACTTTCCATATAATTTTAACTAGTTTTGTTTTTATAAGATCTATTGGCATTTTGCCACTCCTTTTTCTTCTCTTGGGAGATTTCAAGGGTGGCATCACCTCTGGGGAGACCTTTGTGCAATCCTGAGGAAGGCCTTGGACCTTTTTTTTCAAGAGTAGATGCAGTTCTACTGAACAGGACACTCCCAAAATTTCCCCTACAAATTTGGGGCACTCCCCAAATTGACCTGCAATTTTTCACCGTTCACAGTTGAATTTCATTTGGAGGTCAGATCTACATGGAAGGACCATTTTTTAAACTTTTTGAGGAGGGAATGGTATTCCAGGCAAAGGGGGTGCAGAGATGGCGACTTTAAAATCGGACTGGAATCTTTTTTGTTTTTTGCAAAATACAAGGATTGTGAAAGATTTTCCCTGTGTTTAAAAAGCTGTTAATCATTCACATCACAAATTCACCTTTCAGCAGAGAATCCCCTCCCCAAAAGTAGATGGCAGTACTGTCGACCTTCAGTATCATGGTGGTCTGATGAATGCCAACAAGCTGTTACAGCAAGAAGAGCTGCATTAAGGCAGTTGAAATGATGCCTCAGCATGGGTATGGAACAAGTCTTTTGAACAGGCCCAGGATCCTTTGCTGTGTGCTGCAGTGGTAGCGATCTCGTTTAGCAAACTTGCTGACCTGTGCTCAAATCCCTCACCCCCAGTGGTGGTAAACCCAGCATTCTTTCACACATGGGTCATTTAGAAACAAAAAAAAAAAACAGAAAAAGTTTTAAAAAAGGTCAAAAAAACCAAAAAGGGGAAAAATATTTTCCCCATTGTAACCCAAATTGAAAATTCAAACCCCAAAAACCTAACTTCCCTCCCTGGGGAATTCTTTTCTTACCTGGTTTGTGTGCACCAGGAAGCCATTTTGTCTCATCCCTCACTAGTGACCCCTCCAGTATGGGTATCCCTCTGGTCCGGCCCACCAGATCATTGGGACCTCAAGCCCCCCACCACGGCACGGCAGCTTCTGGTAAGGGGGGTGGGGGGGGTATTGTGATACCACTGCTTGAAGGGTCTACCTTTTACAGTTGCTTAAAATACTTGGCCCAATGTTCACGAACCCCAACATGATCTGAGATTATCTGTCCATCCACTGTGTTGACTGCAGTCAACTGCATTGAGGTCAGTTTTTTCAAGTCTTGGAAGGTAGAGCAAAGGTTATTTACCAAGTAATGGCCTTTAACCTCCTCAGCAAGCCCTGGGCACCAAGGAATGGCACAAATCCTGATTGCCATTCAGTTGTGCCATGTGACATACTTCTGTGGTTTGAATGCCTCCAGTAGATGAAATACTGCCTTCCCCCGGGTTTTTCCTGGCCTGATGACGGTTTGGGGGGGGGCATTTAAAGGACTCCCACAGAGTGGGTCTTGGGTTTTTTGAGTACGGGAAAGTTCAGAACCCACTGTTAAACCTCAGGCACAGTCCTCCTTTAAATCTGTCCAAGTAAATCCCCTTGGAGTGGTCACTGGGCAGACAAGGAGTTTTAAGTAGCCACAATAGTAAGATAGCCACAGAACTCGGCACTCCAATGAACCTTGCAGTTCTGGAGGATCCTCCAAGTACTGACAATAATATGGTCAGTCATATTGGCTACAGTATCCATATTGACACCGTCGGAAAAGCGGGTTGGAGCACTGATCCCGGGGGAAAGATTGATTTTCCCAAAAAAAATCCGGTATCCCCCATCGTTTCCCTTGGCCCCTCCTAACTTTTTCCAGGGGGGGGTTTTAGTCCCTTTTTTTCCTTTAAACAGTGGTTTCCTAGGGAGACAAACCCCCTACTTGCTTGGGGGGGCGTGGTTTTTCCCCCCTTTTCTGTTTGTTAATTAAATTTTATTGGGGGAGGGGCTCGGGCTACCCCCTGGCGAACCCCGGGGGGGGGAGGGCAAAGGGAAGGGGTGCAAAAGGGCCCCCAACCTTTTGGAAGGGGGCCTTAGGGGGGGCTTTGCTGTCCAAATTCCTTCTTTTTCGGACCGAAACCCAATATAAAAATTAATTATATTCATAAAAAAATTTTAATATTTATTTTTTTTAAAAATATTATTTTTTTTACTTATAAATAAAATTGCTTTTTAATTTTTTTTAAAAAAAAATTTTTATTTTAATTAAAAATTTTAATATTTTTTTTTAAGGATATTAATATGGGTTTTTATAAAAAAATATTAATTTTTAAATTTTTGTATTATAATCTTTTTATTACTTTATAGTTTTAAATATATGAATTTAAACCAACAACAATTAACCAACATTTTTTTTTTTTTCCCCAATAAATTATTATTTTTTAATTTAATATAAAAAGGTTATTTAATAGTAATTTTAATTAAACCCTAAAAGGAATAAAAAATATATTATTATTTATTTAATATTTTTTTAATCCTCATATTGTAAATTTTCCCTTTTTTATCAATTAATAAAAATACAAATTTATTAGTTTTTAAATATTAATTGTAAGAACCTATATAATGTACAATTCTTTAATTTAATATATTTTATTATTTAAAAAGTTTTTAAGTAGAAATAATATAACAAATATAATAATTATTAGAATATTCAATTATAATAATTTTATATCATATTACAATATCATATATTATACATTAAAAATTACTTTTAGATTACGGAAAAATTTATTTTGGATAAATTATATAATATTTATATTATTATAATATAAATAATATTTATAAAGCATACATACATACTGACCCAAAACAAAAACACCAGACAAAACACCACACCCACAAATTTTAAACCTCTTCTCATATTTAAAATTAAATTTAAATTGAACCCTAAAAGGGGCAAAATTTTTCCCCTCCCTGTAAATTCTTTTTTCCCCAAATAAAAATCCCCCTTGGGGGGGGGGTTTCCCCCTGGGCCCCCAAGCCCCAAACGGAAAGTTTTAAGTGGGGCCCCCCAATTTAAGGGGGGGGTTAAAAAAAAAACCCAAAGAAACCCGGCCCCAATAAACCCTTGCATTTCTAGAGGATCCTCCAAGTATGACAAAAATATGGTCGTCAATTGGCACAGACCCTATTGTACACCTTGAGCAAAGGGGGTTTGGGAGCACTGATACCGGGAGCCAGAAATCCTCAATCTCTGGGACCTAGCAAAGTCCTATAAAAGTAGGTTGTTCCTAGTGCTGGATTCAGCTCCCGAGCCATGGGGATAAATAGATATTTCTACCCCACCCAATCACAACTGGATCCACTTTTGAAATTGCCAGGAAATGTGAATGTCGACCTGGGACATTGTCTGTGAAATAGGGTTTTGGTGTAGAATGCCTTTTTCTCTTTGAGTTTACAAACGTGGGTAACATCAAACCCAAATGATCTTCATTTTTAAATGCCATAATAGCCTAAATGGTGTTACATTATACTGGGGTTAAAAGTCTGTAAGGTGACTAGGCTTTCCCTGGAGAACCAAACCCGGCACAACCAACACTAGTGTACCCACCCATGTGATTGGCTGCTGCCGGTCATCTTAAACCCCTGAGAGGACAGCCCCCCCAATCCCAAATGTATGGTACCGTATCCTGCCCAAGGGCCCGATGTTCCACACCCTACCGGGAAACCCCTGTTTTACTCATATAAAAGAGGGGGGCAGGCTATGGCCCCAAAGTCGTGGGGTTCCCTTTGGCTGTTCCCCACGTGCCTCACACTGGGTTGGTGGTGCCAGGGGGGGGGGGTAGTAATCCTGTTCTCATCCTGTGGGTAAACAGTCGGCCTTCCTATGGGAGACACGCCCACCTCCTTGCGGGGAAGAGGGCAGTGGCTTTTCCCCCCCGGATTTCCAGTTTGTTAGATGCCGGAGAATTTATTGGGGGGAGGAGGACTGACAGGCTCACCTCACCTGAGCCCCCCATTAACCCCCGGGGGCGAGGGGCGAAGGAAGTCCAGAAAGTGTCCCCCACACCAGTGGGCAAGGGGGCCTTTCCCTAGGGCTTCTGCGCTCCAAATTCCTTACAATTTTTTCGAGACCCCAAGGGAACCCGTTTAAATAATAAAAAAAAAAATAATAATAAAAAAAAAAAAAAATTAAAATAATGATCTCAAAAAAAACCCCCAAACCCAAAAAAAACCCCCAACCCCAACAAAAAACCCCACCCCCAAAAATTTTTTTTTTTTATAAATTAAAAATTTAAATTTTATTATAAAAATAGTTTTTTAAACATTTTTTTTTATTTAAATATTCAATTTATTTTAAATATTTTAGTAATATGCATGCTAAACATGAAACCAAAACAAAACCCACAACACACACCACAAACCCAACCACACAAAAACCCACAAACAAAACCACCAACACCCCACAACAAAAACCACACTCACACACCCAAAATTATTAGATGTAAATATAATATAATTTCTAAATTAAATATATATATAAACTATGTTAATATATATATTAATTTTATAATATTTTTGAAATAAAAAATAAAATCAAATAATAATAAAAATATATATAGATATAAATATTAATATAAAAATAAAAATTATAGATATAATTTTTATAATAGAAATTAAATAATATAATATAAATAATATAAAAGGTGATATGAATATAAATAAATAATATCAATATAATTTAATAATATAAATATATATAAAATTTTTATATATATAATAGGGGTGGGTGGGTGTTGTGGGAGGGGGTTGTGGTTTTTTAAAGGAGGTTTAGGTTTGGCCGCGGGGCAAGCTGTACTAATTTGTAGTTTTCAGGGATGATCGGGAGGAGAAGGGGGGGTCCCCAGTCCTTAAGGAGAGGCCGGGGGAATTAGGAATTTTCTTTAACGGTTGGAAGACTCCCTTGGGTGGCCCAAGGGAATCATATAATGTATATTAGCAAGAAATATAATATATATATATATATATATATATAATAATATAATATAATAAATATTATATATATAATATTTTTTTAAAAATATTGCATATATGTTATTGTAATTATATATATATATATATATTATATATATATATATATTATATATAATAATATAATATAATATAATATATATTATATATATAATATATATTTTATATATTATATATATTATATATAATATATATGTATATATATAATATATAATAATATATAATATATATATATATATATATATATATTTTATATAAACATAATATACATACAAATTAATCATAAAAATACGTATCATTATATATAAAATATATCTATATATATATATATATAATATTTAAAATATATATATAATATTATATAATATAAAAATTATATATTATATAAAAAGTTGTGTGTTTTGTAATATTATAATAAATATTTTATTATATATAAAATATATTTATATATATAATATATATATATAATATATATATATTAATATAATATTTTAATAATATATATAATATAATATATAAAAAAAAATAATATTTTAAAAATAAAAAATATATATAATATATATATATTTTAATTTTAATAGTTGTGTTTTAAAATAGTGATATATATTTTGATACTTAATTAACACCCAAATTCCTTCCACAATCCTTAACTTTTATAATCATTCTTCTATTACCCCACCACACTACTTCTTCAAAAACAAATATATATGTTTATATTATATTATATATATATATATATATATATATAATATAAATCTATAAATAATATAAAATTATATATATATATATAAATATAATAATATAAATTTATAATATATATAATATATATATTATATATATATATATATATTTAATACATATAAAATTTATATATATATATTATATTATTATATATTATATATATAATATATTATATATATAGTATATATGATTAATATTATATACATATTATATATATAATATATATATATATATAATGATATATATATATATAGATATATTATATAGATAGATAGATAGATGATAGATAGATAGATAGATAGATAGATTATATGTGTATATATATATGTATGTATCCTTATCATCATGGTCCATATCCATTCATCCAGCTCTTTCTTGGGAACCCCTACCTCTTGACCCTGGTACTCTGCCATGCATAATCCTGTTTGCTAAGCTGCGTCGTTCGGGGTGGTGAGTAACGTGTCCGGGCCATTGCAGTTTTCTCCTTTCGACAGTTCTTTGTGCAGAGTATGGTATTTGCAAAAGTTTTCGGTAACATTTATTTTTAAATGCGTTGATTCAGCAGCCAATGTCCATCATTTACAACCATAGGCCTTTGTGGATAGCACAATTGCTCTCATGAACTTTGTCTTAAAGGTGAAGCCTCTATTCTTTCAAATGGTGTTTAGTTTGATTTCATTTACAGACAGTAGATTGCTATTAATTTGACTATCCAATTATTTGAAACAGCTTGCTTGTTCTAGTCCTTGGTTTGAAACGGTTATTGGACAGTTTAATTTCACATCTTCAGCTGAAACCATCACCTTGCATTTCTTTGCACTAATTTCCGTACCATACCTCTTCGTTGTCATGTCGAGTCTCTCAGTGAGGTCTCGCAATTCATCTTCACTTTATGCAATCAGATCAATATCATCTGCAAAGCGTAAGATGGAAACTGTTTTACCGTTGACTTTCACATATCCTTCGAAACTTTCTAGTGATTCTGTCATGACAAACTCCAAGAAGAGGTTGAATAGGTATGGTAATATTAGTAGGTAATAGTAGCACTGATATATTTTCGCATAACTGTCCACAGGGTTTTGGACTGTGGTGCTACCCCCTCTTGAAATCCAGCTTGTGCATCTCTTTCCTAATCGTTGGCTAAATTCAATAAATTAGGACACAATAAAACCTTACTTGAGTGGGTGATAAAACTTATCGTTCTGTTGTTTTCACATTTACGTGTGTTCCCTTTCGTTGATAGTGGTATCACTATCGATTCTGTCCGTCTACTCAGTTATTCGCCAGTTTAAATTGTCAGATTGAGATTTAAGCAAACATATCAGTCATTTTTCATATCCAGATTTAACCAAACCCCCAGGGTTTATGTTCTGCCCCAGTAGTTTTTTTTTGGGTTTGTTTTTGTTACATACAGATGGCTTCACATTTGTCAGCCGGCAAAAAGTTCATCAGTAGACCCTAGTGACCGATCCTAAGTTCCCCATTCCTTGAATTGGTGGAAAGTGTGTTTTTCTATTTTAAAACTATTGATATCGATACTGTATTATTGTTATTGAGTAATGATTATTATTTTTTTATTAAAATTTTGGAAACCCTTGAAGACAATGAAATAATGCAAAAGATCCTTTCTAAAAGTCAAGGAAAAGGGTAAAAAAGGTGAGATAAGTAGGACTAATAACTAACTCCCTGGTGACTAAGCACATGCAGTGACATCTGTGTGTAAATACCGTAAATAAACTTTTTATTGCAGTGGGCATGGCATGTATTCTTGACATACCTAA
>NC_051402.1:23906200-23912096 GCF_015228065.2 Penaeus monodon | reverse complement strand
TAAAACAAAACCCCGAAAGGCTCAGGTATGCCCTTTTCCCACCAAAGGGAAATCCGACCGTTCAAAAACCCTCTCAGAGGGGGCTTGGAGCCATCGGCAATTTCCGGGGAACTCAACGGACTTCCCCAAATTCCAAACCACATCCCAGGAGCCTCTCTCTAGCAGAAGTCCTGAAAAAAGGCCGGGTTTCGTTTTTTGCCCAAGCAAAGAAATCCTGAGCATCTCAAAAGGGATCCTGTGGAAACTACCCCTCCGGGGAAAACAACCTTTCAAAAAAAATCCCAAGACCCTAAAAAGGGATATTTAAAGGGTGTGGGGTAGGCCTTAACAAACAGTGCTAAAAAACACCTTAAAAGGGGTATTTGAGAATGGATACTTAATCAAGGGAAAACTGTCGGAATTCATGTAAAAGGGAAACTGCAACATCTATAGTTTAGGGAACCCCTTTTGGTATCCCTAAAGGGGATATGACCGGGGAAAATGTCTTTTTCTCTGGGGATTCCAATTTCAACCCCCTAGGGGACCTTTGATAAGGGCCCCTAATGGAAGAGTAGATGGGTAGTAAGGATATTCCCTTTCCCAAAGCCATCCAATGCGGACCTAAAGGTGAGGTTGTGAGAATGGGTTGAATGCCTCACCTGTTACACCCATTTTTTTGCTCCATAAAATTTTTAACATAGTGTTTTTAAAAGACTACTTGGGCAGTTGCCACACCCATTTTCTTCTCTTGGGGATTTAAACGTCGGCATCACCTCTGGGGAAAAATTTTGTGCAATCCTGAGGAAGGGCCCTTTGGGAGTCCTTTTTCAAGGAGATGCGTTTTACTGAACATGCCCTCCCACACTTTCCAATTAAAATTTGGGACACTCCCCAATTTTGCCCCTTAAATTGATTCACCTGATCAATTTAAATTTTCCTTGCAGGTCATCTACATGGAAGTGCCCTTTTTTCAATACTTTTAAGGGGTGAATGGTATTCCGGCAATGGGTGCGAGATGGGGGACTTAACATGGGGACGGGAAAATTTTTTAGTAACTGAAATATCACAAGGATCTTGAAGTTTTCCCTTGTGTTCATAATGTTTTAACACTTCACACCAAATTCCCTTCGCGGGAAAAATCCACCCCCAAAAAAGTAGATGGAGTACTGCGACCTTCAGTATCATGGTGGTCTGATGATCCCAACGCGTTCGCAAAAAGGGCTCTTAAAGGGCATGAATGATGCCTCAGCGGGGGTATGGAAACAAGTTTTTTGAACGGGCCCCAGGTCCTTTGCTGTGTGCTGCAGGGGTAGCGTCTCTTTTTAGAAAATTTGCTGACCTGTGCTAAAAAAAATCCCTCCCCCCAGGGGATGGTAAACCCACCATTCCTTACAAAAAGTGGGTCATTTAGAAGCAAAATGAAACAGACGTATTCACACCAAGAATACCATTGTAACAAATAAAATAAAACCAAAACCCTTTTAAACCCAAACCCTTCCCGGGGCAAAGCATCATGAGTTTTGCGCGAGCCCCTTGATGGGTGGCAGCTGGACGCACTGTTGACCCTCTGGAGTCGAATGATAGCCCCAAAACCACCTTACTTTGGAGGAAGTGTGTCCTAAATAACCCCCCTCACCCCTACTTCTTTTTCTGGGGGAAAAACCACAAGGGGCATTTCAGAAATGGGACTGGGGTTAAAGGAAAACAGAAAAAATGTGTGGTTATAAAGTATTGGGGGCAAGAGATGGCGGAAAGAGGTTTGGGCTTGTCCCAAAAAAAAAAGGGCTTACCTGCTATCAAACACATACGGGCAATCACTTCTCTCTAAACCCTTTTCTAAAACTCCTTATTCCCAAACTTTTTTTTTAAAATTTGTCCTTTTTCTTTTGCTTTAAAAAAACTTCGTTGTTCCTTGCAGGGGTAAAACATTTGGACCGGACAGTTGTAATTTTTCTTGTGCCCTTTTTGGTACCCCTTTTACCACATTTTTTTGTCCATTTTCCTTAATATGGCAAGAGTTGGCTCCATGCCAAACCCTGGCAGGGGACACCGCATGGATTGGGAATATTTTTCCCTTTAAAGGTGGTCCATCCCAACTTAATGATTCTGGAAGGACTAATTTTTTAAAAGTTAGGAGAGTATTTTTGACTGTTTCCAAAACCATCAACTTTTTTCTTCGTCGGTACAAAACCCCAAAACTATCGGTACCATCTCATGTGGGTGATTCGGGATCACATTGACCCAAACATTTTCTGAATACTTCAAAATTCAGTTCCATGATTGGACTTCCTTCATGGACTGAGGAGAACTTTTCTTTTTTTTCCCGGGTTTGGTGCCCCGGGAAACCCTTTTTGTTTCCCTCCTAGTGCCCCCTCCATATTTTTCCTTTGCCGGCCACCGATCTTTGGGACCTAAACCCCCCACCACGGCACGGCAGCTCCTGGAAGGGGGGTGGGGGGGGTATTTTGATACCCTGCTTGAGGGGCTACCTTTTTCATTGTTAAAAAACTATGCCCAAAGTTCACAACCCCACATGTCTGAGTTTTTTTTCCCCCACGTGGTTTTCTGCAGCAACTGCATTGAGGGCAGTTTTTTCAAAAATCTTGGAAAGGGAGAGCAAAGGTTTTTTTACCAAATAAAGGCCCCTTTCCCCCCCCCACAAGCCTGGCACCAAGGAATGGCACAAAACCTATTGCCCCTTCAGTTTTGCCCTGTGACAATTTTTGGGGTTTGAATGCCCCATGAGATGAAATACTGCCCTTTCCCTTGGGTTTCCCGGCCTCATCGAGGTTTTCCCTTAAGCCCCACAGAGTGGTCTCTCAGGTTTTTTTAGTATGTGAAACTGTTCAGAGACCACTGTAATGAACCTCAGGGCACAGTCCTCCTTTAATCTGTCCAAGTAAATCCCCTTGGAGTGGTCGCTGGGCAGACAAGGAGTTTTAAGTAGCCACAATAGTAGGATAGCCACAGAACTCGGCACTCCAATGAACCTTGCAGTTCTAGAGGATCCTCCAAGTACTGACAATAATATGGTCAGTCATATTGGCTACAGTATCCATATTGCTACACCATGTCGAGCAAAGCGGGTTGGAGCACTGATACCGGGAGCCAGAAATCCTCAATCTCTGGGACCTAGCAAAGTCCTATAAAAGTAGGTTGTTCCTAGTGCTGGATTCAGCTCCCGAGCCATGGGGATAAATAGATATTTCATAGCCACCTCGATCACAACTGGATACCACATTGAAATTGCCCAGGACAATGTGAATGTCTGACCTGGGACATTTGTCTGTGACAGATATGAGTTTGGTGTAGAATGCCTCTTTCTCATTGAGTTTACAAACGTCGGTAGACATCAAATCCCAAAGTTTCTTCAGTTTCATGCCCTAAACGCTCTCACTGGTTTACATCTACTACTGAGGTTAAAGTCTGCTGAAGGGGATATGGCTTTCCCGGAGAAAACCAAACCCCGGCACAAAACCCAAAACTAAGTGTACCCACCATGCTGATTGGTGCTGCCGGTCATCTTTCCTCTGAAGGACAGCCCCCTCAAATCCCAACTGTAGTGGTATCCCCTCACCCCGCCCAAGGGCAAAATGTTCCACACTCCTACCTGGACAGCTCACCTATGTTTTCTCTTAAAGGGAAAGGGGGAGGGTTGGCCCAATGTCTGTGGGGTTTTCCCCTTTGGGGTGTTTTCCCCCCGGCCTCACACTGGGTTGGTGGCTCCCGGGTGAGGGTGGGGGGAGTAATCCTGTTCTCATCCTGTGGCTAAACACGGGCCCTTTCCAGGGGGACCAGCCCACCTCACTTGTGGGGAAAAGGGGCAGGGCTTTCCCCCCCGGCATTTCCATGTATAGGGTTAAAGCCGGGGAATTTTATCTGGGGGGGGGAGGACGACAAGGCTCACCCACCCGAGCCCCCCATTACCCCAGGGGGGGAGGGGCAGAATGAAATGGGCCAGAATGGTCCACACACCAGGGCAAGGGCCTTCCTCTAGGGCTTCCCGCCCCCGCCCCCAAGAATCCTTTTTTTTTTTTTTTTTTTTTTTTTTTTTTTTTTTTTTTTTTTTTTTTTTTTTTTTTTTTTTTTTTTTTAAAAAAAAAAAAAAAAAAAAAAAAAAAAAAAAAAAAAAAAAAAAAAAAAAAAAAAAAAAAAATTTGTTTTTAAAAAAAAAAAAAAAAAAAAAAAAAAAATAAAAGTATTAATTATGATTTATGCTCCCAAATTTTCTTTTCTTAAAATTTTTGGGGAAAAGTTTTAATTTTCCCAAACTTTTACCCCCCTCCAAAAATTTCCCCATCCATAAAACTCCTTTTAAATTTATATAAAAATTTAAGGCTATCCCCCCCCCCCCCCCCCCACCCCCCACCACACTTTTTATATTTTTTAAAAAATTTTTTAAAAATTTTTTTTCCTCACCCCCCCCAAACCACACCCCCACCCCCCGAAAAAAAAAAAAAAACAGGGCTTTTTTTTTTTTTTCTTATTTTTTTTTTTTAAAAAAAATTTTTATTTCAAAGGGGGGGGGGGTTTTGGGGTGGGGGGGGTTTTGGGTTTTGTAAAGTATCCAAATTTATTAAAAAATACCCATAATTAAATAAAATATAATTTAAATTTTTAAAATTTTTTTTTTTTTTTTTTTTTTTTTAAATTTGTTATATTTATAGATATTTATTATTATTTTATTATATATATTTTTATAATATATATATATATAAAATATTAATTAATATTATATATTTTAATATATAATTTAATGTTTTATATAAAAAATATTATTATTATATATTTTATATATAATTATTTTAAATTTTAATATATATATATTGGTTATTAAAAATTAAAATATATTATTTTTTTTAATATTTTATAATTATTATAGTTTAAAATATTATTATATAATTATTAAAAATTTATTATTTTTTTATATTATTATATTTTTTATTTTTATTTTTTATTAAGGGGGGTTTAATATATATTTTTATTATTAATATATATAATTTTTATATTTATATATTAATTTTTTTTATTTTTAAAATTTTTATTTATTTTATATTTTAATATTTTATATTTTATTATATATTTTTTTTTAAGAATCAAATTTATATATATATTATTAATATATATATATATATATATATATTTTAATAATATATATATTATATATATATATACATATATTTTAAAAAAACAATAAATATAATATATATTTTAAACATATATTATATATATATATATAATATTATATATTATTATTATATTAATAAAATTATATATATATATATTTAATATACTGGTTACCTCGGTCCAACTAAATTGTAAGGATTTTTGGAGCAGCAGGAAGCCCTAGAGTAAGGGGCCCCTTTCCCACTGGTGGTTTGGACACTTTTGGCACATTCTCATTCTGCCCCTCGCCCCTGGGGTTAATGGGGGGCCGGGGGGTGAGCCTTTTCATCCCCCTCCCCCCCCGTAAAATTCTCCGGCATCTAAGCAATACTGGAAATGCCGGGGGGAAAGCCATGCCCCTCTTACCCACAAGTGAGGGGGGCTGTGTCTCCCCTAGGAAGGCCGACTGTTTAGACAGGGGGAAAAGGATTATCACCCACCCTCACCCTGGCAGCCACCCCCGTGGGGACGTGGGGAACAGCCAAAGGGAACCCCACAGACATTGGGCCTGCCTGCCACCTCTCTTTTTTAGTAAATCAGGGGAGCGTCCGGTAGGAGTGTGGAAAAATCTGTCCTTGTGGGAGGATAGCGGATACAAATACATTTTGGGATTGAGGGGGCTTCCTCTCAAGGGAAGAGACCTGGGGGCAGCCAATCACAGGGTGGTACCTTAGTGTTGGGGGTGCCAGGGTTTGGTCTTTTCCCGGGGAAAACCCAAATCCCTTCACAGACTTTAAAACCCAGTAGTAAT
>NC_051402.1:23897005-23899505 GCF_015228065.2 Penaeus monodon | reverse complement strand
CGGTTGATTAGGAATGGCATTTAATCAGGCAAAGGGTGGCATGCCATAGACCTCTCAGTGAATGAATTGATAGAGGCCTATGTCCTGTAGTGGGATGAATATATTATAGATATTATTATATATATATTATATATATTATTATATTATATATATATATATATATATCCTCAATTACGGTATGCTCATGGTTGCATAGCCATGGACCTGTCCACCATCCTCTGCCACTCAACTCGATCTTGTGCTTTTCTTTCCACTTGTACCATTGTCAGCCCGCAAATATCTTTTTGATGTTGTCCCGCTCAGTCTTTGTTTCTGGTTTTCTCCTTTCTCTGTTTTCTAATCACCATCCCTGTCAGCAACTTTTCTCAATACGTAACTTCTCCATCACTGACCAATAAACTTTAGTTTCCTTTTGTTCAAGATGCCAACAGCCAGTCTTACAATTTATTTTTCTCAGTACTTCATCATTCGTTTTCTTTTCTGTCCGTTAATAGGCATACTCATATCTGCTAACACCACAGTATCAAAACTATTGACCTTTTCCTTTGTCTATCTTCTTCAGCACCCCACACTCATAACTATATGGATGTACTGGGAAAACTAGGATCAATAACCTCAGCTTTGTCCATAAGGTAATGCTTCGGTCTTTCCAGATGTTATTGAGAGCAACTGTAGTGTTTTTGGCAATAGCAATTCTTTTTATTTCCGCTGAATCATCATCATCAATAACGGTATGCTCATGTTTAAGCAGACGTGGACCTCCCCACCATCCTTTGCCACTCAACTCGATCTTGCGCTTTTCTTTCCACTTGTACCATCGCAGCCCCCATATATCGTTGATGTTGTCGCTCAGTCTTGTCTTCCTGTTGCCTCTCCTCTGGTTCCTATCACCACTACCTCCCTGTCAGCAGTTTTTCTCAATACTTTTACTTCTCATCACATGACCAATAACTTTAGTTTCCTTTTGTTCAAGATGTCCAACAGCCGGTCTTTACATTTATTTTACTCAGTCACTTCATCATTCGTTTTCTTTTCAGTCCAGTTAATACATAGTGCTCGTCTGTAACACCATAGGTCAAAACTATTGACCTTTTTCTTGTGTCTATCTTCTTCAGCACCCAACACTTAGTACCATATGACACAATTGGGAAACTAATGATTTCAATAAACCTCCAGCTTTGTCTGTAAGTAATGCCTCTGTCTTTCCAGATGTACAGCGAGCAACTGTGCCGTTTTTTGGCAATGACAATTCTTCTTTTTATCTCTGGCAATCATCATATGTTTAGTAAAAACAGATCCAAGATAAGTTGGAACCTCTTTCACATTTTCTCCACCTCCACTCCATTGATTGTAACATATTCATCATCGGTCTTGTCGGGTTATTTTCGAAGCTTCATAGTTCTTAGTTTTCTTGGCATTTTAAGACATAAACCAGCCTTATGTGCTTGCTTCTCTAACTTTATCTCGTAAGTGTGTTGTAGTTCAATGATACTGCTGGCAATTAAAACTATATCATTGGCATATCTTATATTTGATATTGGATATCTATCCTCCAACATCTACAGTTCCTCAAAATTCTTCTAGAGCCCTCTCATAATTTGCTTCAGAATATATATTAAAAAGGTGTTGAAGGACAGAATGCACCTTCTCCCCTTCGTACTCTTTTGGTGACTTCGAACCATTATGTTAGACCCCTAAGTTGTTCTACAGTTGCTTGTTTTGGTCATACATGGCTTTTATTAGTTTGGATGATGTGTTTTGGAAATTTCATATCGCTCATGTTATTCGAGATATCGTGATCAACAGTATCCAAAGCTTATCAATGAAACACAGTTATAGGTCTTCTGATGTTATCTATTTTTCTCTATGATCAATTTTAGATTTTAGACATCTGGTTTCTGGTAGCCTTTCCAGGCGAAAACCTTTTTGTTCTCTGCAGTTTCTTTTCTTAACTTTAAACTTCATCTGTCAGCAATAATTTTTTCAACCAAAATTTTGCTGCTGTGACTTTATTAATGCAATTGTCCCTGTATTCTTGCATTGGAGTGCGTAAACCTTTTTTACGTATGAGTAAAGACTGATTTTACCCAGTCTTCTGGTCCCATCTCTCCATTCAAATTTTCGTACAAAGTTTGTAGAAGAAGTATTCAGCACTTTCGCCAGCATTCTTGATTGTTCTGCTTTATTTCTCTATTCCCGGTTCTTGTTATTATTCTTAATTCTATATGCCTTTTATAACTTTCGTCTATCATGGCGTGTTTTCATCTCGCTGTCATTGCGTCTATTAATGTGTTGTTAGATCTTTATTCTTTTTGTCTATAGTTTTGAACAATATTGATCCATCTATCTTTGCTTATTTTTCCATCACATAAACTATTCTATCATCAATTCTTGATAGTGTCCATTTTAGGTTTTAAATTTCGTGTAATGTTTTCGTACTCCTTGGTAGAGTTCTTTAGCTTGTCTTATTGATAGAACAGTTTTCAATTCTCTGTCAATG
>NC_051402.1:23872005-23874505 GCF_015228065.2 Penaeus monodon | reverse complement strand
CATGAAAACGCTTCATACTTGAAACGTCTATATATGACAGCTAAATCAAAAATCGTTGATACCTTTGTAAATGTTTCTCGTCGGCCGTGGCTACACCATCTAAGCGGTTAATCGAAATAATATTTTTTTTTTTTCGCTACCAAACACTGATTAAATAAACTAAACATGCTACATATTCATCATTATAGAACATAATTTGGGCGCAAAACCGTAGAGTTACAATGAATATACAGAGGTTTTATCATTGTGTGTGTGTGTGTGTGTGTGTGTGTGTGTGTGTGTGTGTGTGTGTGTGTGTGTGTGTGTGTGTGTGTGTGTGTGGCGCCTATGGAAATACTGTGTCAATACTTGGTAATGAGGACCGAAATATTATGTATAGTTCGTTTCAAATGCAAAAATCAAAATGGTTTTCCACATGTCGTGGCGTTTCTCTGAGGAGTCGCATCCACATTCGAACAGCCTAGTGAGAAAATCACGTTTGCTAGTTTCAACTCGAGGAAGTACTAGCTGGGTGGTTCCAAAGAAGATGAATATCAAAAGTCTAAGAACTTACTCCCAACGCATTTGGTGCACGATACCTAATATCTTGGAAAATTTATTCGTTCTGATGAAAAGAGCAGTTCATCTCGCGCTATACTTTTGTCATTTATTAAACCTTTATTTCCTTTTGTTTGTCAATGCACATCCGTTTACAGTATATGCGTAGGTGTAGATAAAAATGGCATACTTGTGTTTTGTTACAAAATCAAAGTTTTCATATATTATCTTCATATGTCTTTGAACTGACTTGTTTTCTCTCCGTCAGATCCAAACATTGATTCAAGAAACAGAAAATACGCTGTTATCATTTTATAGCAACTGAACACAAAATCGCAGTAGGGCTACAATGACTGCGTTCTTATGTATGTGTGCTGAGGAACTGAAGTTGTTAAACATTTCATTTAGAATCATTGGTTCTATGGTTGGTGCACGTTTTGAATCCCTTCTCGCGCTAAATATGATAACATGTAGTTGACAGAAAAAATGTATGTAAATATGTACATATACATATATATATATATATATATATATATATATATATATATATATATATATATATATATATATATATATATATATATTCTATTTTTCTTTGCCGGGGAATTCAATAAATCGAATAATTGAAAGGATGATTATTAATTTTGAAGATATTTTTACTGTCGGTTTATTTGTAAAAAGAAAAATGGTAATTGTAGAAAAGAAAGATCAGTACTGGGGACAGTCATACTTATAATAAGAACAATCTGTCGTTATTCAAAACCTTGTTTAATCCGCGGGACGGAGATGACGTGCTTATGAGAGGTCCCGGTTTCCTTCGTAACACTTTTTATTCCTTTTGACATGATCTATTAACTCGTGGGAGGTTCTTTCATTAGCGCTTTAGTTCTTTCATTCATTTTTTATCTGGTCTAAGCCACATGCTTTGCTTGGCCGCGGAAGGGCTTCCATGTGGTTTTGGTCATCGAACCGTTTCGTAACTGCCTTTGATGTGTATATTGGTAGTTATCCTGCACGAATATGGTTGTTTCTGGGAAGGACCAAAGGATAACAACGTGCTGATGGGGAAAACATTTCTTCTAACAATTTGTCTAAACTGAATCTTCTTTTTCGGCGAGAACGTAAAACATGACGTATAAACATTAAACTGTTATCAGAATTTGAACTAAGTCTATGAGCAAATTGAAAAAGGATAATAATATTCACACCTGTTATTTCTCATCCAGCTATGGAGTTTCCTGTGCGCTCTCAACATACTGCTAGGCGAACTGGAGGCGATGTTGGAAAAGTCGTGTGTTCATCCTCTCTTTGATAACGTTCTGTGATGAATCCCATCTACATATAGTAGTTTTTGCAGTTCGTTAGCGGGAGCTGTAGGACTTTAAATGAATTTTGGCTGCCTTGGTGAAGGGGCAATCGGAACGAGGGCGGTCGTTAAGGGTGCCTTCATTCTCCGACCTTATTCACCTGTATAACATCGACCGGGAGATGCCCTGCTCTCTGGTTACTTCACTTGAAGAGAAATTACTTTCCCTTATCCCAATGGTGCGGCCTCTATTCGCAGATTGCCTTGCGTTCATCTTGAAAAAAATGTGTCCGCTTGGCAGTCTCGTTTTCACCTCGGATTCCCCATATGTTATTATGACTTCATATACCATCGGGCATGGTTTCTTTCTTGTTGAGCATATATTAGGATTAACCACGAAATAAATATTCAGGAATTTATGAAGATTCACTAACATAAAGAGTATCAAATACAGGATTTCGTGTTTTTTTTATTTATTTTATAGATGATTCATCTTTGGTCAAACTACTCAAGTTCCGGGTGAACAAACATAACTTTTCACACATCGGGAAATAAGTATTTCTATTGTAAACATATTAAGATTATATATCAAAGCTTTGACATGCACTGACAAATAAAAGGGAAATATAAATTGCGTGCGTGTCAGATAAAAGTAGA
>NC_051402.1:23854505-23857005 GCF_015228065.2 Penaeus monodon | reverse complement strand
ATATATATTTTATATATATATTTTAATATATATATATATATATATATATATGATAGTATAGTTTCTATAACATTATATATAAATATAATAGGTGTGAAAATTATCTATAATATCTACATCTATATCGATAGATATAGTATAATAAAATATATATATATATATATATATATATTTTATATATATATATATATATATATATATATATAATAAAATATATATATATATATATATATAATATATATTATATATATCTATATATATATATATATATAATATATATATATATATATATGTGTGGTGTGTGTGTGTGTGTGTGTGTGTGTGTGTGTGTGTAGTATATATATACGTATATATATCTATATATCTATCTATCTATATATCTATATATCTATCTATTTATCTCTCTCTCTCTCTCTCTCTCTCTCTCTCTCTCTCTCTCTCTCTCTCTCTCTCTCTCTCTCTCTCTCTCTATATATATATATATATATATATATATATATATATATAATATATATATATATATTATATATATATATACATAAACACACACACCTATATATATGCACATATGTGTATATAGATATATATATATATATATATATATATATATATAATATATTTTAAAATATTATATATATAGATATATAGATACATATATATATGTATATATATATATATATATATATATATATATATATATATATATATATATATATATATATATATATATATTCATATATATACATACATCAAATCAGAGGATTGGGAAGAGTAAATTTCACTTAAATCTTAATTTTGATTACGTTTCTATGTAATTAAAATAAATTATTGAAGTACATATGCATACCCAGAAAAAAATGTTAGTTGTAATATATTGTATTTAATGTTTCATATTTGATTAAAAAAACAGGATCAGAAAAAGGTCATGTTGGAGATTGTAGTTCAAGAGGGGTTTAAGGACAGATTTTTTTTTTTTTTTTGAAAAAGCAACTTAGAGAAAGAACACCCTGACTTCGAGAGAGCACCAACGTGATGGGGTAGTCTGTAATCTCTGCCATGGGTACCGGAAGATTAGTGACTGCAAAAGGTACTCTATATCAACCCAATATCGTGACATCACTTGATAGACGCCTTCTAACCGAACTTGTAAGTGGTACCCAGATAATGATTACATTTTCATGTAACATTAAGCTCCCGGCAACAAAGCCAAAAGTGTTGAAACCCATTTGGATAATCATGGTATTAGAGTGCCCGATTGGCCTGAAAACAATCCAGATTCAAGTCTTATAAACTGTTTATAAAACGACATGAAAGACGAGATAAGCCAAGTACTTTCGAGTGATGCCCGAACGTGTTGCTGCAGTAAATCTATATACACATATATTTATATATACAATATATATTATATATATATATATATATATATATATATATATATATATATATAATATATATATATAGTATATATATAATATAATATAATATAAATAATATATAGATATATATATAGTATAATATATATATAAATATAGATATAGATAGATAGATGGAGATAATAGATATATAGATAGATAGATATATAATAATACATATATGTATATATATATATATATATATATAAAATATATATTTTATATATATATATATACTATATATATATATATATATATATATATATATTATACTATATATATATATATATATATATATATATACATATATATATATACATGTGGTCTAGCTGAGGGGTCTGGCGCCAAATGCCCGTTGGAGATTTTCCCTCTGCCTTGTCCGTCGCCATCTTGGGCGCCATCTTGATATCCCCGTATTTACGAGGGCGACCCACTGACGATGGGGACATCGTGACGTCGTTACCTCGATTATCTTGGACCAAATCTCAAAAAACTAAAAATGTCCAGGGCGCCTCCATCCTCCTCCTGCATCGCCACCGTCAGGCGGTACCTTCTGCAGCGCCGCCGTCAGTGTCTCCGTCAGGATCCTCACGCCCTGGTCCATACTTGTAAATTGGTCGCGGGGACATTTTGTGGGGGTTTAGGATGATGCTGAGCGGGTGTGGGTTGCCAAAAGGAGCAGTAGGAGCGGCAGCTCACTACACAGAAACCCGATATATAGGCTGTGGCGAGTTTATTACGGACGGAGGACATAGGATTTGGTTCAGTGGATAAAAAGACGAAAAGGAAAAAGGCGTCAGGTTCATATTAACAAGAACACAATATGATCAATTTTAGAAAGCACACATATCTCGTCAAGAATTATTGCAATTAGTCTCAAAGCACAAGCGATCAATCTCACTATCATACAGATTTGTGTTCCAACATGTAATTATGATGATAACGATGTGGAACTGTTTTGTCAAGAGTTAGATGAAGTAATCCGTAAAGTCAACAAAAAGTATGTCCTCAATATCCAAGATGACTGGAACGCGAAAATTGGTGCAGATGCCTACAAAAACTGGTACGGAATTGTTGGTAAATTTGTA
>NC_051402.1:23834505-23849505 GCF_015228065.2 Penaeus monodon | reverse complement strand
CTGGCTCCCGGTATCAGTGCTCCAACCCGCTTTGCTCGACATGGTGTAGCAATATGGATACTGTAGCCAATATGACTGACCATATTATTGTCAGTACTTGGAGGATCCTCTAGAACTGCAAGGTTCATTGGAGTGCCGAGTTCTGTGGCTATCTTACTATTGTGGCTACTTAAAACTCCTTGTCTGCCCAGTGACCACTCCAAGGGGATTTACTTGGACAGATTAAAGGAGGACTGTGCCCTGAGGTTCATTACAGTGGTCTCTGAACAGTTCACAGTACTCAAAAACCTGAGAGACCCAGCTCTGTGGGAGTCCTTCAAGTGCGAAACCGTCGATGCAGGCCAGGAAACCCAAGGGCAAGGCAGTATTTCATCTCACTGGAGGCATTCAAAACCCACAGAAGTATGTCACATGGCACAACTGAATGGCAATCAGGATTTGTGCCATTCCTTGGTGCCCAGGGCTTGCTGAGGAGGTTAAAGGCCATTACTTGGTAAATAACCTTGCTTACTTCCAAGACTTGAAAAAACTTGACCAAGGCAGTTGACTGCAGTCGTCAAACAACAGTGGATGGACAGATTTAATCTCAGATCATGTTGGGGTTCGTGAACATTGGGCATAGTATTTTAAGCAACTGTAAAAGGTAGACCCTCAAGCAGTGGTATCACAATACCCCCCCCACCCCCCTTACCAGGAGCTGCCGTGCCGTGGTGGGGGGCTTGAGGTCCCAATGATCTGGTGGGCCGGACCAGAAGGATACCCATACTGGAGGGGTCACTAGTGAGGGATGAGACAAAATGGCTTCCTGGTGCACACAAACCAGGTAAGAAAAAGAAAAGTTCTCCTCAGTCCATGAAGGAAGTCCAATCATGGAACTAGATATTTTGAAGTATATCAGAAGATAGTTAAGGTGTGTCAATGTGATCCTCGAATCATCCCACAGTGAGATGGTAGCCTGATAGTTGAGGTTTCGTCACCAGACGAAGAAAGAAAGTTGATGGTTTGGAACAGTCAACACTAGCTCTCCTAACTTTCGAAAAGTTAGTCCTTCCAGAATCAGTTAAGTTGGCATGGTACCACCTTAAGGTAAAGACATATGTGCCCAATCCTATGCGGTGCTTCCACTGCCAGGGTTATAGGCATGGAGCCAACTCTTGCCATATTAAGGAAAATGGACAAACAAGAATGTGTGTAAAATGTAGTACAACAGGTCATCAAGAAGATGACAACTGTCCAGGTCCAATATGTTCTTACCCCTGCAAGGAAACTAACGAAGGTTCTTTAAAGCAATGTAAAAGGTACAAATTTGAAAAAGAAATGTTGGTAATAAGGAGTTAGGAGAAAGGTTTCCAGAGGAGAAGTGATGTGCCCGTATGCTGTTTGCATAGCCAGGTAAGTCCTTTGCTTCGGTACAAGCCAATCCTCCTTTCCGCCATCTCTTGCCCTCCAATACTTCATACACCACACATTCTTCTGTTACCTTTAAACCTCAGTCCTCATTTGCTGAAACTGCCTCTTGTGAGTTGTTCCACCAGAAACGAAGTAGGAGTGAGGGGCTTATTGAGGACACACTTCCTCCCAAAGTAAGGTGTTTGAGCTATCATTCAAGACTCCAGAGGGCCTCAACAGTGACAGCTCCAGCTGCCACCACATCCACAGGGGCCTCAGCAGCAAAGGCTCATGTATGCCTTTTGCCCAGGCAAGGTTAGGTTTAAAGGTTTGGTTTGATTCCATTTGTTACAATGGATATTCTTGGTGTGACATACTGTCTGTTTCATTTTGCTTCTAAATGACCCACTGTGTGTTAAGGAAAGGATTGGTTACATCCAACTGGCGGTGAGGGGATTTGAGCACAGTGTCCAGGCAAGTGTTTGCTAAACGAGATCGCTACCACTGCAGCACACAGCAAAGGATCCTGGGCCTGTTCAAAAGACTTGTTCCATACCCATGCTGAGGCATCATTTCAACTGCCTTAATGCAGCTCTTCTTGCTGTAACAGCTTGTTGGCATTCATCAGACCACCATGATACTGAAGGTCGACAGTACTGCCATCTACTTTTGGGAGTGGATTCTCTGCTGCAAGGTGAATTTGTGATGTGAAGTGGATTAAACAGGCATTATGAACACACTGGAAATCATTCACAGATCCTTGTGATATTGCAGTTAACTAAAAAGATTCCAGGTCGCATGTTAAGTCCCATCATCCCTGCATCCATTGCCTGGAATACCATTCACCTCCTCTAAAAGTATTGAAAAATGGTCACTTCCATGTAGATCTGACCTGCCAAGTGAAATTCAACTGTGAATCAGGTGAATCAATTGACAGGTCAATATTGGGGAGTGTCCCAATTTGAATATGGAAATGTGTGGGAGTGTCACTGTTCAGTAGAACTGTCAAGCTATCTTGGAAAACAAGGCCTTCCAAGGCCCTTCCAGCAAGGATTGCACAAAAAGTGTCTCCCCAGAGGTGATGCCGACCGTTGTGATGAAATTCTCCCAAGAGAGAAATGGATGTGGCAACTGCCCAAGTAGATCTTTATATTTAAATCTCTATGGTTTAAAACTATAGGAGCAAAGATTAAATGGATGTAACAGTGTGAGGTCCATGTCATAGGCCGGTTCTCACAAACCTTCACCCTTCAGGTGTCGTGCAGTTGGATGGCTTGGAAAGGAATATCCTTACGTACCATCACTGCTACTCTTCCATGAGGTCCATTATCAAAGGTCCCATAGTGGGCTTGAACTTGGAATCCTCTCAGAGAAAACAGACGATTTTCCCTGGTCATAATCCCTTGTAGAATACACAAGGAGGTTACATGAAAGCTATCAGATGTTGCAGTTCTTCCCATTTTACATGAATTCCCTGACAGTTCCATTGGATTAGAGTATCCAGTTCTTCAAACTACCTCTTCATAAGGTGTTTGGTAGCACCTGTTGTTAAGGCCTACCCCACACCTTTAAGCTATCCCTTTCTAGGATCTTGGGAGTTCCTTTTGAAAGGTTGTTTACCTGTGAGACTAGTTTCCACAGGATCCCTTTTGAGATGCTCAGGATTTCTTTGCTTGGGCAAAAGACGAACCTGAGCCTTTGATTCAGGAGCATTCTGTCTAGCAGCAGAGGCTCCTGTGGATGTGGTGGTAATTGGGAATGTCCCCGTTGAGTCTGCTGGAACCTTGCCTGATGGCTCCAAAGACCCCACTCTGAGAGGAGTTTTTTGAACAGGCTCAGGATTCCCTTGGCTGGGAAAAGGGCATACCTGAGCCTTTCAGGTAGTTTCAGTATTTGAGGTTTGAGGTTTAAAGGTAAAAGCAGAATGTGTGGTGTAAGAAGTATTGGAGGGCAAGGGATGGCGGGAAGGAGGATAGGCTAGAAACGAAGCAAAGGAATTACTTGGCTGTGCAAATAGCACACAGGCACGTCACTTTGCCTCTGGAAAACTAACTTTCTCCTCGCTTCTTACTATATAATACTTCTTTTTCAAATTTGTAACTTTTACATTGCTTTGAAGAACCTTCATGAGCTTCTTTGCAGTGGTACCAGCATGCCTTTAAAATGGCAGGAGTTGGCTCCATGCACATAACCCTAGCAGTGGAAGCATCATGTAGGGTTGGGCACATATGGCTTTACCTTGAGGTGATACCATGCCAACTTAACTGATTCTGGAAAGACTAGCTTTTCAAAAGTAAGGAGAGCTGGTATCGACTGTTCCAAACCATCAACTTTCTTCTTAAAACGTTTTACTACCACTACATTAAAATTCTTTAATTCCTTTTACAATTTTCCTCAGTGTACCTCATCAGGTCACTTACATGATTGAGTGTTTTGTGAGGATAACATAAAACTTGAGCCCCAGGAATGTCGCATATCGCACCCAGACAGTCACTCTCATCTGGTGACAGAACCTCAACTACCAGGCTACTATCTCGCTGTGGGGTGATGCGAGGATCACATGACAACCTCACATCTTCCGATTGTACTTCAACACATTTCAAGATCCATGATGAATACCCATCAGTGGTCTTCACTACTAGGTACTAAACTATATAGAGCTTTCTTATTTTACCAGGGTAAGATTTCCTTAGTGGATTAAGGAGGGCTTTTCTCCTTACATGGTTTGGGAGCCCGGGAGACATTATGATTCCCATTCTTGCCCTTTAGAAGCTGGAAAGGTTCCAGAGTGACAATATGTGATGTTCCAGAGTTGTGTTGCTAGCTGCAGGGCGTAGTGTGCAGCATTGCTCAACCTCCAGGACTCCTTTCTCCTAGTAATACGGGATGCCATGCACGGGGGGGCCAAACAACGTGGGAGAATTCTCCCTGGTCCAAGATGGAATGATCCGGGGATGGGTGCACCATCCCCTCTCATAGGCCTTGGTGCACCAGGAAACCATTTTGTCTCATCCCCCTCTGGTGATCCCTCCAGTATGGGTATCCCTCTGGTCCAGCTCACCAGATTATTGGGATTTCAAGCCCCCCCACCACGGCAAGGCATCTCCCGTTAGGGGGGCAGATGGGTGGGAAAGCTGCCGGCTGAACTGCTAAAGGCTGGGGGTGAACCCATAGCACGTGGCTTGCATACAGTCTTGAGTGCCATCTAGTTCCATTCTGATGAGGGGCGTGGTCATCCCTCTCTGGAAGGGGAAAGGAGATCAGTGGGACCGTAGCAACTACCATGGTATCACGCTGTTCAGTATACTAGACAAGGTTTTCATCCACATCCTTCTGAAACGGATCCGAGACCACCTACTAAGGCACCAGACAGGAGCAATCAGGCAAGTCCACAATAGATTAACTCAATGTGGAACGCCGTCACTAGTCTGGTTGCTCGCAGCCAAAATTGACCTCGAGAAAGTTTTTGACTCGGTGCACTGCATATTCCTATGGGAGATCCTGAGATTTAGATTTAGATTTAGATACTGAGATTTAGGCAATAGGCTTGATAGGAAAGCCTCATTGACTGCTACGAAAGTGGCTGTAAAAGGTCGTGGGTGGGGGTAGTAGGACGCAAACATTGGGGCAATAACAAGTTCACAGACCTCGACTTTGCCGACGATGTTGCTATCGTAACTAAGAATGGAATCATTGGTAGCAGCTCTTGATACATTTAGTAATGAGGTGAAGGCCTAATGGTCTCCTGGTCCCGGATAATGTAAGGACGTGAGTTACAGAGAACCCATATTACACCTGGCCTAGTAGCGTAGTCCATGTCCCTCGGCTGTCAGGTCAAGAAGTCAGTAGATGGACTGGTCTGGCGGCAGGAGCCATGAACTCGATCAACACGAACATTTAGAGATGTCGGTACCTATGCAGATTTGCTCTATGGAAGCAAAGCCTGGAAGCTGTCAAGTTCCTTTGATGCCTTTTGTGTGTATATATATATATTATTTATTTATTATAATATAGATATTATATATATATATATATATTATAATATATATATTATGTATGTATGTATGTATGTATGTATGTATGTATATGTATAGTATATATAGAAATATAGATATATAGTATAATATAGATATAATACTATATATATATATATATATAGATATATATACACAGACACTCCTCGCTGTGTGTGTGTATGTAATATATATATTATATATAATATATTATATATGATATAGATTATATATATATATATATATATACACAGACACTAACCACGTACTCACTCCAAGATTCATCACAATATGAAAACTACAATTAAGTATCATGTTGTGACCACGGCCGCTCAAACATGAACCTACCGTAAAAAAAACCAACAAACCATAATATATATATATATATATATTATATATATATATATATAATATATATATATATAATTATTGCTTACGCGAGTGGGCTTTGTCTCTGTGCGAAGCATGTGTTAACATGAAAAGGTATGACCTGGGCATGTGTTAACATGCGGGACCTGGGCAAACATGACGCAGCTGGCTGTGAGCGGAGGAGCGGAGGAACAAGCCTAGAGAGAGACGCAGTTAGGTGCTGCTCCTGTGAAGACCTCGTGTGTGCCCTTGTGACCTGATATACTTTGTGTTGCCCTGTTAAAGGCTGTATTGTGCAGTGTGACATGCTGGTTTCCCCCTGTATTGTGCCTATCAGGGAAAGTGTATGGGTAAATAAACTTGTGCTAAATAAAGATAAGGGACCTGTCATTTGTGTTTATTTCGTGACTGCCCCAGACTTGGCGTTTTCCCCGTCGTAGTGTTATGGGGACGCTGGGTGCTCCGGTGCCTCTTGGAGCTGTTCAGTGTTTCACGACCCTGTGGATAGGCACGCCGTCTGTCTAGACTGCCTTGTGATTGGTAGCAGAGAGAGAGCCGGTCGACGTAACAATATATAAAATATTAGTATATTATATATTATATATATATATATATATTATATCATATATATAAATATATATATATATAATCGAATATATATAAATATATATATATATATACATATATATATATAATATATATAGATAGTATATCATATAGATTATATATATTATATATATTATCTATATAGGTGTGTGTGTGTGTGTGTGTATATACGATATATATATATATATATATTATATAATATAATATATATGTATATATATATATATATATATATATATAAGTAGATGCCTAAGGGGACAGAAACGACTCCACTCACGTACGTACAGAGGGGTCAAACAGGGAAGTAGGTTAATGAAAAAACCGGAAAACGCTCCAAATCGATTTACATAACCAATGACCGTAACCGCAAGTGATTAACGTATTTCAATGACCGTAACGGAATCATAATCATAGTTAATGATATATATATAATATTTTATTAATATATAGAGATAGATATATATAGAGTCGAGATGATACTATATATATATAGTATATATTATATATACTTATATATAGTAGAGAGATAGATGCTATAGAGAGTATATAGAGAGATAGATAATAGATATATATTGATATCGAGATATATAGATATATATAATATATATATAGAGATATATATATAGTATAATAGTCTGATATATAGAATGTAATGTATATAGAATATATATTATTATATATATATAAATTTATATATATTATATATATATATAGTATATATATATATAAGCTATATATATGTCTATATGTATATAGTCTCCTTTTAATATATGCATTAACATATATAAATATCTGTATATAATATATATATATATATATATATATATATATACATATATATATATATCTATATATATATATATATGTGTGTGTGTAGTGTGTGTGTGTGGATATCATCCTATATATATATATATATAAGTAGACTGCATAAGGAAAGAACGACTCCACTCACGTCGTACATGAGGGTGTAAAACAGGAAGTAGTTAATTGAAAAACGGGGGAAAACCGCCAATCAATTTTACGATAACCAATGACCGTACCCGCAGTGTGATTAACGTATCAATGACCGTAACCGGACTCATTAATCATAAGTTAATCGATGTTAGCATGCACACCAGACTACCTCTACGGTCGTTCTGGGCATCATAGAAGAAGGTGGCCATTAATAAAGTGATTATCATAATCAATGGATCTCCTCTCTGGAACTGGGAAAGGCATTAACGACTTAATGGGATATCGTCCTCCCCTCCCTATCCAATAAAGTGCGACTGGACAAGAACGCATCACCTTACGCAATCACAACAGGTTGTTAATGACGCGGAAAGTGATTAACGCAATCAAGGACTGTAACCAGAATCATTATCAATGACCTAACAAAAATCATTAGCAACACACCCTGGAGGACTCCCCTCCCTTTCTCTGAAACCATATGCCAGGTACACAGATGATCCCTCCCTCCACCCTCTTACCCCCCAACCCCACCACACCCCCCCTTTCCATAAACTCCAACCCCCGAACCGCACTATTCATCATGTTTTATGAAACTGACCGTAGCGATAATTAACCCCAATTACACAAACGAGTGATCACCCCTTCCTAATGAATGAGGCAATCATAATCCAAACCCGATGCCAGGTGTTCACAGATGAACCTCCTCCCCTCCACCTGGGGATCGAGAATTGGACCCTGTTTACAGACGCGAGTGACACCCTCCTAATGATTCATCGTGTTTGAACTTGTACCTGGATCGAGAATGGACCATGTTACAGACATGTGACCACCCTACATAAATGATTCATCGTGTTGAACTTGTAACTGGATTGAGAAATTGACACCTGTTACAGACGAAGTGGACCCCCTCTAATGAATGAAACTGTCATAACCAATAACCCTAACGCCCTCTCCCCCCCCCCCCGTCCACCCACCCCCATCAGGTCGGTCACAAAACAGGTCTCTAATGACAATAATTACCGTTCCATCCCTCGTCGTGACCGTTTTTATAAGAATAACATTAACCTAAAAGGATTATAAAACGGCGGTGTTACGCGGTTTATGACGCACAAAGTGATTAACGCAATCAATGACTGTAACAAGGAATCATTAGTTAATGATGTCTAACAAACACGAGTGATCACCCCTCTTAAGAAAGGCCCAATCATAATACAACCCAATGCCGGCGTCACAGTGACCACCACCACCACCATCTCTTCCATACCCTCCCACACACCCCGCAAGATCACTATGTTTAAACTTGTATTCTGGATCGAGGAATTGACCCTGTTACAGACGAATGATCAATCTTCATAATGAATCATAATCCTAAATGGCCCTCTAAAAGGTGTCAATACACACCTAAAGGGTTCCTCTCAACCTCCCCTCCTCCTCTCCAAAACCAACCTCCTTCCCTTACTACCGCCCCTGCCCCTCATTCCTCCATATCCAAAGCAATAATTAGTAAGAAAAAGTAAGCAAACAACAAAGCACAAATCTTACTGAAGGAGATACTACAGTCCTGCACTGAGATTGCGACGTGATCCACCTTCATAATGAATGTAGGCAATCATAATCCAACCCGACGCCAGGGTCACTGATGACCACCTCCCTTATAACCCCTCCTCCTTCCACACCCCACACCCCGCAATATTTCATCGTGTGTGAAACTTGTTGCCGACGAGGAATTGACCCTGTACGCCGAGTGACCACCCCTCCTAATGATATGGAAACTGTCATAATCAATAACCTCTAACGCCCTCCCCCGTCCCCCACAAATAACTTGCAAACGGTATAATTCAACCAAATACTTTACTTTCCCTCCTCGATCTCCCCGTCATTTGCCTTTCTAAAAAATATGCAGCAGAGATAGAGTAGATAATGTTGTTATCTTTAAGAGGACGATCCCTCACGACGGACTATGTGGGATTTACTTTCTATCGGGAAACGTACATTTCAGCCACCGCTTTTTTAAGTAACACATGCATATATTTTCTCAAATCTCCTATACAAAGAGAGAAATATTTTTCTACGTTGGATGAATAAAACTTGACACTCTCGATCTCTTTAATATGTTCTGAATATCTAATACCAAAGGTCAGTACCAATGAAAAAAAAAGTCTCTATATATCTTAACAGCCTTTGCCGTTTGAGGATTTTCACTATGTCCTAGTTGTTTGTAGTAGGAAAACATTTAAGGCACCTTATAAACTATTTTTATCTTCCCAAAAAATCAAACACCGGTATAAACAAGGGAAGCTTTCACTGATTATTTTCCCTTTTAGCAAACTTGTCTTTATCAAAAACAAAGAAACTTTATAAGATATGAAAAAAGAGGTAAAAGAATATAACTCCCCATGTTATAAAAGCTTTTATAATGTACGTGTATTGGGAAATGACACAGTCAAATCGCCTAAAAGCAGGGATTTTTGACCAAGAGGATATGTTTACCCGGTGAAGTAATAAAAAAAATATATTGTGACCACCCCTCGATGCGTATGGATCTTAGCATACTAGGCATGCGATTTGCCAACTGATGCGTTTTTTTTTTTTTCTTAAACCGAGTTTCAACAATCTATATTTATTTCTTAATCAAAACGTGCTTTCAAAATATAAAAAAATAAAGGTGCTTTATTGTTGGTGTCTACATTAGATATTCTGTTTTCATGGACACGTAAAGGGGATATGGACGAGCACATGCAGGTCGAGAGATAAGTTTAAGTTATAGAGGAAAGGGTTGAAAATCACAGTCCTAAAGGGGAAAAAAAGCCGCAAAACCGACGCAATATTTTCTAAATGACAAGTAAAAATAGCATTCGTTTAGGAGAAAAAATATTCGAACCTCATACTAGGGAGGCGAAAAGGTCTTTTTCATAACTTAGAGCAAGCAAAATGACCTTTTTTTCAAAGACAAGGGTGATTGAAGTATATGTAGATGAATGAGCAGTTTTTTCGACTTTTGGGAAAATAGAATGGTAAGGTGTTTAAATTTGGTATAGCATTTGCTATATCTTTAACCAAAAAGTCATATTTAATCTAAAGTGCCTCCCTAAACTCTGACAATGGGCTCCAGGCAAATATCCAGATAACGGAAAAACGACCACAGAACAGGTATAGGGGAATCCCCTTTTGGTCACGAGATAATGAACTTCATCGATGTACCTAAAAACATTAATGGACGTGCGAAGTGGGAAGAGGCGAAAATAGAGCGACACCAGGGAAGTACTTTTCTCGTCTGCTTTCGTGAAGGAACTGCATACTAATGATATCTGACATGGAATCACACCCCTTTCACATTTGACCAAGGTAACACCCCATGTTCTAGATAGCTAGAAAGTCTTAGAAATGCTCGCCGTCGGTTGTTGATTTTCGTAGTACATCGTTCTCATCACACCCACTGTTCCGCTAGCTCACGGTCTGTCTCCCTATCAAACATCGCCATATATCGTTGGCGAGGCTCACTCTTCTCATAAACTTCTCCTCCTAACCTCCTCCCCTCGACTAAGCGCGATGCTGTATTTACGCGAGGATGTAAAAAATGTGTGAGTAATAATCATAATTGGAGCTATAACATAAACTTCACACAACACAAATATGTATTGACCATTGGTTGACTAGAATTGGTGTATGCTTATTAGCCATATCAAGCTTGGAGGTTCCTTGTGAAGAAAACATAAAATTTGATAAAGAACAACAGTACTATGTCTTTCATTAGTAGTATAAAATAGATAATACTCCGTCTGACTGCAATACACAATCAACATAGTACAAACATTTGCCAAGCGATAATTTGTCAGAATTTATAATTCCATCATTCATTCAAGTTGTGCTCTCGCTTTCCTCGCAATTATTATTTTTTCCCATTCGCAGCAGAAATACGACGAATAGTTAGCAGGGCACGATTGCTGTCTTCAGGGCAGTCACCCTGTCGGAATGGAGCTATCAGAATTCTGAAGTGTGTGAGGCTATAAATAACAAACAACCGCAGCCGAGCATTCCATGCCTAGTATTTTATCAAATTTCCTTATGTAAAAGTGTAATTCTAATCTGAAATGAAAATAATGCTTACCAATGGTATCAATATGTTTTTTTTTTGCATAAAAGTACCAATCTAACATTGTTATTAAAGAGAAATAAGCAAATTATACCCAAAAACTATTAACATATTTTGTCTTAGGAAAAAAAAAATCATTGATCGATTGATTGATTATTTAAGATTATCTGCCCCGCTTACGCAAAAAAACACCAATAAATATTATATAAAAATCAATCATGAGTAATGTGCTTATAAAAGTATAAAACTATTGCATAAATATTATGCAATCCTTATTATTTTGTTTTAAAAAGATCTAGACTACCTTAGGAAACTAATAAGTCCTATGTCACAACTCTCCGATTACATTTTTTTCCAGCGAGACAAGTACATACGTCTGAGAATGTGCTACACATTTCCACTAAATGTGCGACCGCCCAATTGCATCCTATCAATGTGGTGCACTTTTAGTGTCATCAGTGATCGATTCTCAACCTTGTTAACAACACTTTTACTTGGCGTTAATTTAATCATTCTGCATGTAAACTGCCTAGCGTTATCAGCGATCTTCTTCGTCGTCAGAGAATATTTCTCCCGTTAATGTTGACCGCAGCCTTAGACGAGGGACTCATATTCCCGCACGAAAATATATGGCATGTGTTACTTAAAATCGGTGTGGCTTGAATGAACGTTTCCCGATTAAAGGAAATCACCATTGTTCGGCGGTGAGTTGAATTGTATCTTAAAGATAAACAACTTATCTAGCTCTATCTCTTGCTGCATTAGTTTTTAGAAAAGGCAATGAAGGGGAAACGAGAAGTAAAGTTTGGTTTGAATTTACCTATTTGGCAAGGTTATTTGTGTACTTTGTATAAATTTTTCCCGTTCCTGTAGAGACAAAAAAAACATATTTGCTAGATAAATGAAACTACAATAATCAAACAATCGCCGTAGTCCGACTTAAAGATAGCACTTATCTATCGCCGTTTTTCTTATAGAATTGTTTGTTAGACTGGTGAGAAAAGGACCCATGGCAGGGAAATACGAGAAGTAAAAGTTCAGTTGGATTAATTTCCGTCGGCAGGTATTTGTGTCTTTTTTAACAATATTTTCCCGTTCCTGTATGAGACCAAAACAGCATATTGCTAGAGAATGAAAGCTATTGGAACCAACATTAGTGGTTACCGTTGCATAGTTCCTTTTTTCGTATGTACTTGTATGGAAGGTACTACAGAAATTTGTGGAGGGGGAGGCAAATACTGATAAAAGCTAGTCCACTTTCTGTTAATTATCGTTTTTCTTATTCATCTAAAACAGAGGATCCCTAATTTCGATGTTTACCTGGTCTTTTTATATCAGAAGAGAATGCACTGTATTGGCGTGCACAGAGTTATACATTATGGGAAAGCTGAACATATTCCTAGTTTGAATTGACATTGTACAAAATTGAGAGCCGAGGCAGGAACATGTTAGGAAATTATACCGCTGACTTTGGGTTAATTAGCAAAACATAACGGTTCGGCATGTGGGATAGGGGTCTGGTCCGAGTTGGTAGATAAAATAACTGTTCGCCGGAAAATAGGAGGGGGAGGAAACCGTCTTGGTCTCGCGCAGATGCGTTGAAAACCTATTAAGCTCTCTAAATAAGAATAAAAACGGTGACTTTTTCAACTGTAGGTTAATTAAACTGTTGTATAAGCCTGAAATTTTCAAAGGTATGAGATAGTGGTTATAGCTGTACATGTACACAGAAAATTTAAGCTTATTTTCTTTTATATTGTATTTACCCGGCCTGTAGAGATGTGTGTTTGTGAAAGTAATGATAAAGACATTGAGTACAAACAAGAGTTTCATGATCCTTTGAGGTTGGAATTGTAATTTTATTGGAAAGATGCACTTGGATGTAAGATGGCTATCCATCGCCAGCGAAGTTAAGAAAATTTTGTTGTTATCTATTAGGGTTACATTAAGCCTGCAATTTTCAAACGTGCGTAGTGTAGTTATCGATTTACATTTACACAAAAATATAAGCCTGTTATTTTTTATTATTTGTGTTATCACCTGTTAGGACGCGTGTTTGTGTAAGCTTGAAAAGTCATATTAAAGGCTCGTGTTGGGTACTAACAAGAGTTTCTGATTCCTTTTCACCGGAATTGATTTTTATTATGAAGATGCCTTTGGGTGTAAGAAAGATTTAGGATAACATGTTAAAAGAGAGAGGAAGTTCGCAAGTTTATCAATCGTTCCCGCGAAGTTAAGAAATTCTTTGGTATTCTATTAGAGTTGCATGTTTGTTTATTATGCATTACAAAAGTATGGTTGAGGAGGAAAGTCTATCGCAACCTGTTGTGTTGACCGACTGATGCGGGGTTGGGGGGACGGGGGAGGGCGGTTAGGGTTATGATTATGACAGTTTCATATAGTGAGGGGTGGGTCAACGTCTGTAAACAGGGCAATTCTCGATCCGGGCACAAGTTCAAACACGATGAATATTGCGGGGGTGGGTTGTGGAGGGAGAGGAGGGGTGATGAGGGAAGGGGGGTCATCAGTGACACTGGCACGGGTTTGGATTATGATTGCATCATTCATTAGGCAGGGGGATCACTCGCACTTCAGTGCAAGGACTGTATGATCGCCTGTAAGTAAGATTTTGTGATTTGTTGTTTTGCTTCTTTTTTTACTATTATTGCTTTGAGTATGGAGTAATGAGGGGCAGGGGCGGTAGGAAGGAAGGAGGGTTTGGTTGGAGAGGAGAGGGGAGGGTGAGAGGAACCCTTTAGTGTTTATTAGACACCTTTAGAGGGAACATTTATGGATTATGATTAATTAGGAAGGATGATATTCGTCTGGTAACAGGGTCCATTTGTCTGCCGAGCAACTTGGTACAAGTTTAAACTTGGTGAATAGTGCGGGGTGTGGGTGGGAGGTCATGGGTCAACTGTGACACCTGGCATGGGGTTGGATTAGATCGCATATTTCATTAGGAGGGGTGATCACTCTTGTGTGTTAGGACATCCATTAACTAATCGATTCTTGGTTATGGTCAGTGATTGCGTTAATCACTTCCGCGGTTCATTAATGCGTTACACCGCGGTTATAATCCTGCAGTTAATCGTATTCTTATCCGGTCACGACGAGGATGGAAAACCGTAATATAAGGTCATTAGCAGACAATGGTTGTGTGACCGACCTGATGGGGGGGGGGGACGGGGGGGGGGGAAGGGCGTTAGGGTTACTGATATGACAGTTTCATTCATTAGGAGGGGTGGGTCACTCGTCGTAACAGGGTCAATTCTCGATCCAGGTACAGTTTTTTTCAAACACGTATGAATCATTAGGAGGGGTGGTCACTCGTCTGTAACAGGTCAATTCTCGTCCAGGTGGAGGGGAGGAGGGTAATCTGTGACACCTGGAATCGGGTGGATTATGATTGCTATTCATTAGGAGGGGGATCACTCGTGTGTTGTAACTGGTGTTTTAATTATCGTACAGGTACAAGTTAAACATGATGAATATTTGCTGGTGCGGGGGGTGGGTGGGAGGTTATGGAAGAGGGGGTGGTGGTGGGGTGGGGTAAGAGGGTGGGGGGAGGGATCACTG
>NC_051402.1:23802005-23804505 GCF_015228065.2 Penaeus monodon | reverse complement strand
CTGTACTATCGAACGGGAGATACCCGGCTCTATCGTAAACACATTTAGATTATGTATCAAAGCTTTGACAAATTCAAAGAAAATATTAATCGCATGTTTGTCAGATAAAAGTAGAGAGCAAGATTAAATTCTCTTTTTGTCAGCATGAACAAGTTTACTGAAATATAATTCCGGAACTTTACATATATATAAATATATATATATATATATATATATATATATATATATAATATATATATATATATATATATATATATGTATATATATTATATATATATAATATATATATATATATATATATATATATATATATATATATTGTTACAATCAAGTTCCTTGCTCGACTAAATCTCTCTTAATGGAGAGTTGCTTTTACTCAACTAGGGGATTTATCAAAACGGGTACAGAGCAACTTAATTGTAAACTTCTAAAGGTAAATTCAAATCTTTAACATTCTCATCAAAAGATAATTATTATCTTTCAATAGTCTAATGATTGCTAATTTGTTCTCAACCTTCACTTCTTCTTTTAACGGTAGGTTCATGTCTGAGCCGCCGTGGTCACAGCATGATACTTAATTGTAGTTTTCATGTTGTGATGCTCTTGGAGTGAGTACGTGGTAGGATCCCCAGTTCCTTTCCACGGAGAGTGCCGGTGTTACCTTTTTAGGTAATCATTCTCTCTATTTTATCCGGGCTTGGGACCAGCACTGACTTGGGCTGGCTTGGCCACCCAGTGGCTAGGTAGGCAATCGAGGTGAAGTTCCTTTGCCCAAGGGAACAACGCGCCGGCCTGTGACTCGAACCCTCGAACTCAGATTGCCGTCGTGACAGTAGTCTTGAGTCCGATGCACTAACCTTTCGGCCACCGCGACCTTCACTTACTTAACACTAAATCATGGTATTTTTAATCACTATTGAATAACTCAAAGAATGCAACAAGAGTGTGGAAATATAAAACACTAGTATATGCTTACATTGTATTACTAAGAATTTAATTACACGCTGGCAACTGCCAACAAGTATTATAATACAAAATGAATGTGAAACACCGTTTGACCTTCAATTAACACAATTCAAATAATTGGGCAGCTCAAGTTTCTCGGTAGAAAGTATAAAAAAGACAACGTCATTGCTACATCAAAATAAAAGAAAAATACCTCTGGTTCTGACATATCACTCTGGGCATCACCCAAACACCAGTCCTTTTTAGACACCAACTTAATAGAATATGCAATTCCAAATTCACAATATTACATATCATATATCATATAATCATGTTGGAACGGGGTATATGATATATGATATATGATATTATATATCATATAATATTGTTGGAACGGGGTGCCGAGTTAAACAAACTTACAGCTAAATTATAGCCCAAAAAACAAAATACCACAAGACCGTGCGTCTCACCTCCACCAAGTTCCAGTTCGAGTCCGCTGTGTCAAAACTATTTATCTTCCACTATGATAATATATAATTTCTAAGTTTGTTGTGATTATCCTTATTAATAATTATTATTAGATTCTTCCAAAAAATAAACTGCACAGTTAATGCATATTCCTGTTCATTACTAAAACAATGCTAGATCCATAGGAAAAGGCAAACTCAAAAGATTCCTTTACTTGAGAAATCGATTATAAAACTACTCTACTTAACAATATATATATATATATATATATATATATATTATATATATATATATATATATATATATTATATATATATATTTATATATATATATATATATATATATATATATATATATATATATATATATATATATATATATATATATATATATATATATATATATCATCATCATTTAACGGTAGGTTCATGTCTGAGCCGCCGTGGTCACAGCATGATACTCAATTGCAGTTTTCACGTTGTGATGCTCTTGGAGTGAGTACGTGGTAGGGTCCCCAGCTCCTTTCCACGGAGAGTGCCGGTGTTACCTTTTTAGGTAATCATTCTCTCTTATTTTATCCGGGCTTGGGACCAGCACTGACTTGAGCTGGCTTGGCCACCCAGTGGCTAGGCAGGCAGTGGCTAGGCAGGCAATCGAGGTGAAGTTCCTTGCCCAAGGGAAACAACGCGGCGGTCGGTGACTCGAACCCTCGAACTCAGATTGCCGTCGTGACAGTCTTGAGTCCGACGCTCTAACCATTCGGCCACCGCGGCCCCATATATATATAATATATATATATATATATATATATATATATATATATATATATATATATATATATATATATATATATATATATATAATCATATATATATATATATATATATATATATATATATATATATATATATATATATATATATATATATATATGTGTGTGTGTGTGTGTGTGTGTGTGTGTGTGTGTGTGTGTATGTATATGTGTATGTATGTGTATGTATGTGTATGTATGTGTGTGTGTGTGTGTGTGTGGTGTGTGTGTGTATGTGTGTGTGTGTGTGTGTGTGTGTGTGTGTGTGTGTGCACA
>NC_051402.1:23787005-23789505 GCF_015228065.2 Penaeus monodon | reverse complement strand
TTTCACTTTCTCGCCCACGAACATAAGCTTCGATTCATCACGTCGACACCCGGCATTGGAAGTCAATATGGACCACCGGCAAGTCTGTAACGATGCCAATTTGCCCCTTCGTCTCTCCGCGCCTCGTCACGTCGACCCAGAGGTGTGAGGGAGTGGGGGGAGGGAGGGGGGTCGTGGGGATAAGAGTGAGGGAGGGAGGATCGGACTGGGTTGAGTACGGGGGAAGGTTAAGGGGAGGGAAGGGGAGGGATGTAAGGAGTAGTGGGTATGGAGGGAAGAGAAAGGGGGTGAACGAAGGAGGGAAAAGGGGGAAGGGAAGACGGTGGAGAGAAAGAGAGCAGGGAGAGAGAGAAGGGGAAAGCTAAGGGGAATGGGGGGAATAGATTATAAGGAAAGAAGGATAGGCGGGGGTTAGGTGGATACAAGGAGAGAGGGTGGGAGGGGCCAGGTGGATGGAGCCCGTAGGAGGAGGGCGCAAAGAGGGGAGGTGGGGGGGGGGAGGGTCTGTGCAGGGACGTATTCAGAAACAAATATTCTTTTATTCCGAGGGCGCGTGTAAGATTATATTGAGAAAGTGTGGAGAGGAAATCAGTAAAGGAAAAGAAAACGGGGTAAAGGTGGAGAAAGGCATTACGTTACTTAGAGAGGAAATATAATACACTAGAGATAAAAAATAGAATAAAATATCCCCTTTATATGAAAAAAAAAATAAAACTATATAGAAAAAGAAAATTCACAATTTCATTCACATATATCTATTTCACAGCAGAGAGAGAGGGTGGGAAAGAGAGGGAAATAGATAGATAGATAGATAAAGAGAGAGAGAGAGAGAGAGAGAGAGAGAGAGGAGAGAGAGTGTGTGAGAGAGAGAGAGAGAGAGAGAGAGAGAGAGAGAGAGAGAGAGAGAGAGAGATTAACACCAAGGAGAAGTTCAGTCACTGCTTCATTTAAAAAGTAGATCTGTAGGAAGAAATGTAATAAATCAACAATTCATTCTCCTGAAATCATATTTATGAAAATGCTATTCTTGATTTCAATTTCTTAAATATTGTCTTCAAATCTAACAATAAGGCAAGTAAAAAGATCCAAACAACAAATCTGTGTATGAAATAGTACTTCGGATGATTCCGTGATGTTTGATGCAGCATGAAGCAAAATAATCGCATTTTATGATATACAACACAAACTATATAGGATGAAATACAATTTCAGCCTAATGCAACATAATGGTATACAATAAAATACAATTTTAACATGTTATATAATCCAGCATCATAACTGTCAGACATTCTCTTGGGAAAATACAATCTTGTTAAGGTCGAGGTGAAGAATGTAAATACTGTCAACCTTTCTGTATAAAAGCGATGTTAATGATAATGATGGTGATAATGATGATGATTATCATGGTCATGACAATGAAGATGATGGCGATGATGATGATAATGATAATGATAATAATTATGATAATAATGATGATGATGATGGTAATGATGGTGATGGTGAAGATATGAATAATAATGAGGGTATGGTAAAGATATGAATAATAATAATAATGGTAATGATTGCATGAAACAATGACACTAACAACAACACAAATAACAATAATACAAACAACAATATCAACCACAATAACAATAAGAATAAGAATAACAGCAAAATCAACATAAATAATATCAACAAAAATAACAGAAAGTTGGATACAACCTCGATTAACATTGCACAAAGGCCAACAGTAACATTAATCATGATGGCATTGTGTATGTGTGTGCGTGTTTGCAGTTGCAGGAGAAGGAATAGGATTCTCTTTCTAGCTGAAGCGAAGGTCGTTTACTGAGGTTTGATGGCCTTGCTAATCCACCTTCCTCTCTTAGGCAGCTCGGAGGCGAAAAGTCCAATGCTTAATCCTTTTCTTTTTTGCATGTTTTGTTTGAATTGTTTTGATTCTTTTCCTCTTCTCCTTTTACTTTTTTTTTTTATCTTGTTTTATCTCTAATTACTAATAGTGTTAGTATTATAATAACTATTATAATTATGATTTCATCATTACCACTGCTATTATTTTGTTAGTACCGCTGTTATTATTATTAATGTTGTTAGGATCATTGTCATTAATATTATTATCATTATTGTTATCATCATCATCCTTATTATCATTATTATTTTTTTATTATTATTATCATTATTATTATTATTATTATTATTATTATTATTATTATTATTATTATTATTATTATTATCATTATCGTTATTATTATGATTATTATTATTATTATTATTATAATTATTATTGTTATTATTTGTATTTGTATTACTGTTATTATTATTATCTTTCTTGTTATAATTATTTTTTATTAATATCATAATCATTATTATTATTCTCATCAGCAGCAGCATCATTATCATAATTAATATTATCTCAGTCACCATGGTTATTATTGGCAGTATTATCAGTATTATTATTATCACTGTCATTGATATTTCAAATTATCCATTATTATCA
>NC_051402.1:23764505-23767005 GCF_015228065.2 Penaeus monodon | reverse complement strand
CTGGGTGGAGGAGACCTGTGGATCATGGCTTGGGCAGCTCGACGAGACCTGTCGCGAGGAATTAGAGATGGGCCGTGTGCCTACTTGGAGACTCGCCTCGAGGGATCCTCGTGGCTGGAAGCGAAGGGTAGATGCGGCCATGCGCCCCCGTCGGCGTTAGCCCCTTGATATCCACTGGCCTGGACGATGAGGGAGCCCTCTGTGCGGCTGCGCAGTCGGATATCCGATTTTATTCATTAACCGCTACAGTTACCACGTAATTTTAAACATTATTTTTACTATAATCTTTTCTTTCATTTTATTTTACTTTATCGTGTATGACCTTGATTTTATGGTAGGATAATTAGGTTTTACGTTATCTTTTGTTGGGTTCAATGGGGTTATATATATATATATATATATATATATATATATATATATATATATATATATATATATATATAATATATACATATATATATATATATAATATATATGTATATATATATATATATATATATATATATATATATATATATATATATATATATATATATATATATATATATATATATATATATATATATATATATATATATACACATGTATATTTATTTATTTATTTATTTATATATACGCTACCACTTCACGTCCTTTTTTAGTGACCAAAGAGACAAAACATTGAAGTGATAATATATTGAAACCTGGCGAAGACGTCCGTAGAGGGAAAACTAAAATAAACAGCCAAATAGTAATTGTTTGATCTTGACGAATTCGAAACGTTACGATTTATTGTCATTTCTTATTGTGGCCGTTTTTCTGTTCATATATATTTAATTTATGTAACATGAGCGTGGCCACTGCAAGATTCATGACTTTATCTAAAATGCTCTTTGGCAGACAGATTTTCTTAGTGCCCCTGTCACTCTTTTGTTGTTCTTGCTCCCTTATGATTTGTCACATTATTTTTTTTGTTTAATTTCTTTTGAATATTTTATGGAGTTATTCCTCACAGGGAATATTAGTAAATATTGCAGTAATTGGATCTACTATATATTTACAGGTGTGGATGACAAATAGGTCCTTCCTCTCATTTATAAGAACGGTGACCATTAATTATTAGCCCAACCGTTGTTCCCTTCTTTTCATCCTTACCTTCCCTTCTCTCTCTTCACGCACTTTCCCCTTCCCGTCTTTGATACGCCTACCTTTTCATAAGAACGGCACCATATTCAGTCATTTGTTTCCCCTTCTTTTCGTTCGTCTCATTTGTGTTTTATTCACGCCCTTTCCTCTTCCCCCTTTACTTACTCATCCCCCTCCAAAAGTGCCTATTTTTATTCACAGGAACACCATATCTAGTCACGTGTTCCCCCTTTTTGTCCAAGACCTTTCTACCTCTCCCTGTTTTACTACGCCCATTTCCTCTTTCCCCATTTCCTCATATCCCTAACCTATTCCCCTAACCATAACTTACGTCCTTATGTAATCGATTTTCCGACTTTTTCTTCTTCTTAGGGCTGATTACTGTTTTCCGAAGAGTAATCCTAGTCTTGAATAGTCCATAATCGCGGGAGGGGGTGGGGGCAGGCGTTCTAACCCCCTCTCCTCCGCCAAAACTTTCGCTCCTGCTAATAGTTAACTTGATCGGTTTTACTCCTCTACCACTATTAGAGGAAATGTGCATAACATTTAGTCGCTCATTTTGTTTGGTTTTATCAGTATTTTTCTACGAATGCTGCTAATGATAAGTTAAGGACAAGTATCCTTTTTTTTCTTCCTCGCCCTGCATGAAATATCAATGTCCTCGAACCACACTAGTATGAATATCTCTTCTTCATTATATTCTGTTCTTACTATCAAGGGATTATTTCAGTATTCATATCACTTAGAGTTATGTTTCTAAAAGACTAATAAATGGATTGTGTATTCTTATGTGTACTTCCAGGTCTTTGTAATGTTAATTTAGTAATTTAGTTAGATCTAAATTAAGGTGTTCTTTTCGTACTTTCAATTTCATTAGTATGCTCAACCTCAGACCCTCTTTATATTAAACATGAAACTTCTATTTAAATTGTTCAAACGACCTTTTCCTATATCACCAGTTCCTCGAACATCGCTGTTTCAACTGTAAACTCACAACTACATTTTCTCTGACGAACAACTGACCGATCTACCGACGGCCGCCAGAGTCATGAGAGTCTGCTCTGACAGGCTTTACTCAATCATTCATCCTCGCTCTCAAAGGCAGATGAGAGCGAGGTATTATATATGCTCTTACTATTGATGCAATGCCTGTCGCTTTCCTTGTTATTGGGGATTTTCCTTTCAAATATATCATTTCTATCACATTCTACTTTCTCTTTGAAATAAGAGTGAGAGAGAGAGAGAGAGGAGAGAGAGAGAGAGAGAGAGAGAGAGAGAGAGAGAGAGAGAGAGAGAGAGAGAGAGAGAGGAGAAAGAGGAGAGAGAGAGAGAGAGAGAGAGAGAGAGAGAGAGAGAGAGAGAGAGAGAGAGAGAG
>NC_051402.1:23753182-23759405 GCF_015228065.2 Penaeus monodon | reverse complement strand
TATATAATATATAAAATATATATATAAAAAAACATATTTTATATATCTATATCTATATATATTATATCATATATTTTTTTTTTTTTTTTTTTTTTTTTTTTTTATATACATATAATATTTATATAATATATAATATATTATATATTATAATATATATTATATATATATTTATATATATAGTATATATTTATGATATATAATTGAAATTATACTATTTATATATTTATATATATTTTATTATTTTTTAATATAAATATATATATAATATATATATATATATATTATTATATATATATTATATTATATATATATATTATTTTTTTTTTTTTTTTTTTTAATATTATGTCAAGGGTAAATTATTTTTAAAATATTTTATGGTGATTCTTGAGTGAGTACGTTTTAGGTAGTTTCAAATATTTATTTTAAATATTTTATTTATTTAAATATTGGTCTTTAATTTTTATAATATTATATTATTATATTATAATTATAATATATATATGATTATATATAATTTTTATTAGTATATATATATTATAATATATATAATAATGTATATATAATAAAATTATAATATTATATATATATTATATATATTTTAAAATATATAATAAAATATATAAAAATAAATATATAAAAATTTTAAAATATATATAGATATATAGTTTTAATATATATATATATATATATATAATATATATAAAAAATATATAATATAATATAATATATATATATATATATATATATATATATATATATATATATATATTATATATATATTATTAATTTTATAATATATATATTATATATATATATATTTTATTTTATATATATATATATATATATATATATATAATATATTATATATAATATAATATATATATATATATATATATATATATATATATATGCGTGTGTGTGTGTGTGTGTGTGCATATATATGTTATAATAATCATAATCGTCATCCTCTCATCATCGGCATCTGCAGCAGCAGCAACAGTAACATTATCAGCATTAACATCTTTGACATCATAATTGTCGTTTCGTAAAGAAATTGCGTGAAATTGATGTAAAGATTAATACAAGATAATTTTATGCCCCTTCCTCTCTCCCTCCTCCTTGTCCTCCCCTGCCCTCCTCCTTCTACTCCCCGTCACCCTCATCCTCCACCCCCATCTCCTCCTCTTCTTCCCTTTTCCTCTTCAGCTATTCATCTACGAACCTCCCTTATCTCTCGGTTATTAATGAATTCTTTTATGCTACTGATGAATAGCGACACGCCATGAAACCTCGTCAGGAGGAAGGAGGAAAAGGAGGAAGGAGGAAGGAGGAAGAAGGGAGGAACCCCTTTTCCCGAAGAAGGGGAGGAGAACCTGACAAGAAGGGAGAAAGGGGAGAGTAGGGAGGGAGAGGGAAGGGGAGAAGGGGGAGGGAATGGAGGGGGGGAAGGCGAAGGGAAGAGTGGGGGGGTGAGGGAGGAGGCAGATGGAGCGGGGAGAGAAGGGAGTGGCAGGAGGAGGAGGGTCGAGGGAGAGGGTGCTGGAGAGGGGAAGTGAGTGGGGAAGACTTGTTCGATTGTGCCCCTCGGTCGCGAAACGGGGACACGTGGTCGAAATGAAAAGGTTCAGGAACAAAAACGAATGAACAGGTCGTTATTCTGAATACTATCATCATCATCATTAGTAGTTATTATTATCATTATTATTATATTTATTATTATTATTTCAGTTATAATAATAATAATAATAATTATTATTATTGTTATTTATTTATATATTTATTATTTTTATTATTATTATTTATTTATTCTTTTTATTATTATTACTATTACTATTATTATTGTTATGATAAATATTATCATTACTGCTACAATTATTATTATTATCATTATTATTATCATTATTATTATTACCAATATTATATCTGTAATTATAATTATAAATATGATTATAATCATAGTTAAAATCATGATTATAATTATAATGATAATTACGATTATAATTGCAATGAATTATGATTATGATTATAATCATGATTATATCCATAATTATAATTATTATTATTAATATTTCTGTTATTATTATTATTTTTGTCATCATCATCATCATCATTATCATCATCATCATCATCATTTTTTACTGTTACTATTACTATCATTATCATTGTTATTGCCAATATTATAATCATAATTTTATTTGTAACTATTATGATAATAATCTATTTTTTCATCATTATCATTATCATTATCATTCTCGATGTCGATATCGATATCATTATCAATATAATCAATATCAGTATAATCAATATCAATATTGTCATTGTTATCGCTATATTTGTCATTCTTATTATCAGTGTCATTAATATCATTATCATTAATATTAGTTTTGTTAGTATTACTATCATTGTTACCATGATGATGATGATTATCATTATTATTATTACTATTTTTGTCATTATCATCATTATTGCTATCAATCTTAATTTTCATTAACGTTATTATAAACAGCATCATTATTTTGATCGTCTTTACTATTATTACCAATAATGTTATTTATCCCTTTTGGAACGTTGAATGGTGAAGAGGTTTTAATTATGGGTCGAAAAAACTTCCTTTATTTAATTTGTAATAATCATTGTGCAATCGACAATTCATTATCCATTCCTTTCAATACCACTCAGTTTTATTACCCTCACATTTTTCTTTTCCTTTTTCTCTGCATTTCTTTCATTTTTTTTCTATCGCTCTGTAACCCGACGCCATCCATCCTCTCCCTCTCTCTCCTTGTCTTATAATCAAACAACAACAGATTCTTCAGATTAATTAGAGGCTGAGTGCCATACCGTGTCTCCAGTGCCTATACAGCCTCCTCTTCCATGACACTCACTATTTAATGGATTCGTCAACAATATTCTCCCTTATATTTATAGCATATCCTGAAGCTTCATGTAGGCTTTAGGATTTTTTTTTCACTACAGAAATTAGGGTTTTCCTAATATTGTTTGGTATATTTTTAGCTAGAAATGTAAAGCGGTATGTTAATGTTTTAAATATTACTTCGTAATTTGCTAAAGAACACACACACACACACGCACACAACACACACACACACACACACACACACACACACACACCACACACACACCACACATTATATATATATATATAATATATATATATATATATATATATATATTATATATATATATATAAAATAAATAATAATAATATATATAATAATAAAAAAATATAATAATAATATATAATATATATATTTTATTAAAAATATATATATATATATATATTTTATATATAATATATATATATTATATATATATATATATTATATAATAATATATATTATTTTATAATATATATATATATATATATATAATAAAAATAAATACCACCCAAAATAAAAATATATATAATATATATATATATATATATATATATATATATATATATATATATATATATAATAATATTTAATATATAATATTTAGATTTTTATATATATATATTATATATAAAATACATATTTTATATATATATATATATATATATATATAAATATAATATAATAATAATATATATTGAAAAATATTATATATATATATATGTATGTATGTAATTTTATATTTTATATATACACAAAAAAAAAAAAACAAAAACAACAAAAAAAAAAAAAAAAAAAAAAAAAAAAACACAATATAATATATATATATATATATATATATATATTTATATATATATATATATATATATATATAATGCATGATACATCTATTCATATTCAAAAGCCACCCCAAACGCACCACACCACACCCACACAACCTCACACCACACACACCCCACACACACACCACACCCAACCCCATAATATTTTTAATATATATATATTTAATATAAAATATATAAAGATATATAATTTTACCAACCCACCCCCACAATAAACAGGTATACATTAATTTAAATATATTTAATGTAATATAGATATTTTAAAAAGAAAAAAATAGAATGGAAAAGCATATTTTAATTATAGAAAAAATATATAAATAAAAAAATTTTTATATAAATTAAAGTATTGTTGAATCGATTTCATTTTTAAGAAATAAATTAATAAATTTTTAAATATAAATATAAAATAAGTAATTTAAACTAAAAAAAACCCCGAACCCCCCCACAACCCCCACCTTTGGGGGGCTTCCCGGGGGGTTTCCTAACTGCGATTCCTTATGAAGAAATCATCCCTCAGTCTCATTTAAATTTCCCCCTTTGTCTCTTTGTCCTTTTTCCCCCCTTTCCCTTTTAAAACCCATCAATTTTTTTCCAAAAATCTCTATCATATTTTACTATATAAGCACAAATATATATTATAAATTTAATAAATTATCATTACTATATACGATTACAAAATATTTATCGTATGTCTTAATATATAATATTATACTATTTATACTATATATAGTATCATACCAATATATGTAAACTTTATTAATATATATCTATATATATATAATTATCATAATTATCAATATCTAATATATTATTATATATCTATCATATGCTACTTATTCTAATCATCATAGCCGCAGTCTCATCTCACTCAAGGGGGCTAACGCCGACGGGAGTGAATGGCCGCATCCACACTTCGCTTCCAGCCACGAGGATCCCTCGAGGCGAGTCTCCAGGCAGGCACACGGCCCATCTCTAATTCCTTGCGACAGGTCTCGTCGAGCTGCCCAAGCCATGACCTCCTGGGTCGTCCCACAGGCCTCCTCCATCCAGCGTTGTCTTGCAGAGAGACAACCTGATGGGCAGGGTCGTCCACAAGGAGGTGAGCTAGGTGGACATATAGCCTGAGCTGGCGATCCCGGATTATGCAAGTAACAGGTCCCATGCCAGTCTCATGGTGTAACCGCCAGTTGGACACGTGGTCCTGCCAACTGTACCCCATGATCCGGCGAAGGTACTTGTTACAAAAGGCATCAAGGCGAGACTCCAAGACACTGGATAGCATCCAGGTTTCGCTTCCATAGAGCAAAACTGGCAGTATCAAGGCCTTGAAGACAAGCAGATTGGTCCTCCTGCATAGGTACCGACATCTCCAAACGCTCTTGTTGATCGAGTTCATGGCTCCTGTTACCAGACCAATCCATCTACTGACTTCCTGGTCTGACAACGCAGAGATATGGACTACGCTACCAAGGTATGTAAAACTTTTTGTAACTTCAACGTCCTAGCCACAAGCATGGATCGACTGAATGGGTTCCCCTAACAGGCCCCCAAAGTCCTGAATCTTGGTCTTGGTCCAGGAGACCTCTAGGCCTAGGGGCTTCGCCTTATTGCTAAATGCATCAAAAGCCGCCACCAGTGACTTCAAGGACTCAGATAGGATGGCAACATCGTCGGGAAAGTCAAGGTCTGAGACTTTGATATTGCCTAGTGTTGCTCCACACTGATTTTGGCTAGTAGCTGCTGCCCATTATCCAGTCCATGCAGGTGTTGAAAAGTGTTGGTGCATGGACACAACCTTGCCTCACCCTTGAATTAAGAGGGAAGAAGTTCGACATACCCCCACCACCCTTTACAGAACTTTCAGTACCAGTATAAAGGCTTGCTATCAATAATCTGTGTCCACATATATAGGTGGACATATAGCCTGAGCTGGCGATCCCGGATTATGCAAGTAACAGGTCCCATGCTAGTCTCATGGTGTAACCGCCAATAGGACACGTGGTCCTGCCAACTGTACCCCATGATCCGGCAAAGGTACTTGTTACAAAAGGCATCAAGGTGAGACTCCAAGACACTGGATAGCATCCAGGTTTCGCTTCCATAGAGCAAAACTGGCAGTATCAAGGCCTTGAAGACACGCAGCTTGGTCCTTCTGCATAGGAACCGACATCTCCAAACGCTCTTGTTGATCGAGTTCATGGCTCCTGTTACCAGACCAATCCATCTACTGACTTCCTGGTCTGACAACGCAGAGATATGGACTACGCTACCAAGGTATGTAAAACTTTTTGTAACTTCAACGTCCTAGCCACAAGCATGGATCGACTGAATGGGTTCCCCTAACAGGCCCCCAAAGTCCTGAATCTTGGTCTTGGTCCAGGAGACCTCTAGGCCTAGGGGCTTCGCCTTATTGCTAAATGCATCAAAAGCCGCCACCTTATTTAAGGGCTCAATAGGTGGGAACATGTCGGGAAAAAGGGCAAG
>NC_051402.1:23751715-23753082 GCF_015228065.2 Penaeus monodon | reverse complement strand
CTTAACAAAAATTTCCGTGATGCAGGTTGTAGCACTGGTACCAGGAGCCAGAATCTTCATTTTCTGGGACCTAGCAAAGTCCTGGAGAAGGAGGCTATTCTCGCTGCTGAGATCAGCTCCCGAGCCATGGGGGCCAACAGACATCTCATAGCCAGCTCGGTCACAGCTGGATATCACATTGAAGTCACCCAGAACAATGCGAATACCTCGCCGGAGTTAGTTGTCTACCACAGATACGAGTTTGGCGTAGAACGCCTCTTTCACATCAATTTTATATACATCGGTAGGGGCAATAAGAGACATGAAGCCAAAAGCATGCTTCAGTCTCAGTGCCATAATACGCTCATCAACCAGTGTTACCTCAGCTACCAAGGGCTGAAGTCGGCTGGAGATGGCTATAGCTGCACCCTGGAAGTCGTGACCATTGCTGCTGCCCGACCAGTAGTAGGTGTACCCACTAACACTGATCGTGCCACTATCATGTCTTCTCACCTCTAAGAGGGCAGCCGCCTCAACCCCCAGTTGCTTCAATTCCCGCGATAGCAGAGGTAACCACTTATCCTGCCGCAAGGACCAGATGTTCCAAGCGCCTACCCAGAAAGTACGCCTGAGATTAAGCCTCAGGTGGTCACTCCGGGTGCACGCCACCTCTGCCGCCACTGCTGACACAGCCCCAAATAAAGGGTGTCGGCAGGCTGTGGGACCGCCCATCCGCCTGTGGGGTTCCCGAGGGCTTTGCCCCACAAGCTTCATGGTGGGTTGGCACCTGCTGGGGCGCAGACGGGATGAGTAACTCTCATTCCAATTCTGCATCCCGACATTAGCCCTACCCAGCGGGACCCACAACCCGCCTTACTTGCTGGGTGGGAGGGACAACACCCATCCCCCAGCATATCCATTTATTCCTGATGTTGGCGGTGGGTCTTTCTGGGGGGAGGAGGACTGGCAAGGCCCACCTCCCCCGAGCCGCCCCATTACCCCAGGGTGGCTAGGGGGCAGGAGTTGGTATGGAGCCAGAGCATGTCCACATGCCGGTGGGCCATAGCTCCGTACCTCTGGGGCCTCCTGCTGCTCCGAGATCCCCTACAGTTTAGCCTGGGACCACAAGGTGCCCAGTTACCCATGGGTGGCCACGAGGAGGCACTGCAGAAGTCTTGATGATGGAGAGGCTTGTGACCTGGCAGGGGAGACTTAAGCAAAAGCTGCTCCCTTTTTTCCACTGAGCTAGCCAGTGGTGGAAAGCTGCTAGCGAGAAGGCATGCAAGCACTTAACACTATCTAGGCTACCACACCCATCGCTTCACTAAACCAATGGCGTGAAGCACCCACCTATTAACATATATAAAATATATATATATATATATATA